>NC_051182.1:59445980-59540001 GCF_013339695.2 Rhipicephalus sanguineus
ACTTTTGAGATGCGACTACGCAAGTGGAAACTACCAATGAGACGCGACCACATGAGGCAGAGCGCAGCCCGGCAAAAACAGAACCTTTGGACCATCCGCGCCGTTCTCTGAGGAAACGTGAAGAAGGTCTTTTCCCTGATTCAAACGGAAAGCAAAAGCAGCATTTTATCACGTCTTTTAATGGATGGAATGTTATTTTTGTTATAAGTAGTTTCAGTCCTAGTGAATAATTGTACTCCATCGGGACTATTGACGTCCTCGGGCTCATTCCAAAATTTCCCACTGGTGGCGCATATCGTGTTCTACCTTCTTCACTTTATTTCTCGATTAGTAGAGCACTGCTGTTGATAATATTGACGTTTTAGAAGTTCTGAAACATTGACCTTTCACTTTGACATAAATCATTACTTGCATCTAGCGTCCCTTTAAGTGGATGTGAATAACGGTGAACATATCCACGAACAAAAATGTTTCATGTACTACATATGTTGAAGTGAGCATGAGCATGTACGACTACATGTGCTACTAAGGGTGAATACAAGAACCTATGAAGACGAGTGAGCACAGGTGAGTAGCAGTGAGCATGAACGGAAACACGAGTGAAGGCTCACATTAAAAGCTTGCATGAAGATTTTCAGGCAAAAAAATAAGCCTTATTGACGTTATTTGATAAATGTACAGTTAAACCTAGATCTAATTAAACTTACAAATTCCAAAAAAATTTCGTTAGAGGTTTTCATTATATGCAGTTTCAGCATGAAAGTTGGAAAATAAATGCACAACGTAAAGGGAGAACTGAGGGTAGACATCATCCACAACATTCATTTAGCTGCAAAAACTGCGTTATTTTCCTCTGTTGCTTGTTTGTGAGCCACAGCGACACCAAACGTTCGTGGTACATAAAGAAACACCATGTTGTTCTGTCATCGTCTAGCGAGCCCGCGATGTGGCGCGCTTGTCAATGACATCCAGCACTTTACGTGGAAAGCAAGGTGCATGATGAGTAGACCTCCGAAGATCCGCCGTCGTCACCGTGATTTTGGGCACTTTCCACCAGCCCTTGGTAGTGACGGCGGCGCAGTCCTTCACATACAAAAAATCTCAAAGCTGCACGCTGTCCGAGGCTGGTCCATTCATACGCAGAAACACAAGCTGCCCAAGCTTAGGCAAGATAGCGATCGAACGGTTCTGAAGGCTCCCTCATCTCCACTTTCGGTTTCCGTACGTCTACACCGATAAGAGCACTTCACGTTGTTAACTCCTCTCTCAAGGGGAAAGATGAGCGATGTGGAGTTCGTGGGCAAATATTGGAGTTTAAGTTTCTTCGTTGAGGCATTCATCTTCCGAATGATTCACTGAAGTGACTGGATGCGTGAACACTGCAGTCGGCCGGCGCACATGCACGGCACGTCATTGAAAACTGAGCATTCGGAAACTGTGCACATGCGCGCCGATAATCTTCACATTTGTTCTGCCTTGGCTGCCTGCCGCCGACACCGCTTTCGTCACTTTTACCTACTCCATTAAAGGGACACTAAAGGCAAATATTAAGTCGACGTTGATTGTTGAAATAGCAGTCCAGAAACCTCGTAGTGTTACTTTTGTGCTAAAGAAGTGCTTATTTTGAAATAAAATCACGTTTTAGTGGTCCGCATCACGTTAGCGCACTTCAAATCACCCGCCTGAAAGCGGTCTCTCTCACATCATTGTTGCCGTGCAAACGTTGACCGCCTTTATTGCGTGGTGGCGTGCACTGGCGGTGTGCATCATTCGGGCATCCGGCAACATCACATGCACGCGGCATTTTGTCGAGAGCGACTTTCACGAGCGTGCAAAACACACGCGGCAGTACGTGATACCGAAATTACCACTGAGACGCGACCGCATGAGCGAAGCAGGGCGCCGGGCGAAGTGCAGTTCAGCGAAAACGGAACTTTTGAACCACGCACGCCGTTCCCCATGGCAACGCCAAAGAGGTTCTTTTTTCCACGAATCAAACAGAAATGAACGAGCAGCATTTTATTACGTCTCTTGATGCACGGAAGGTTCTTTTTTTATTGCAGCTAGTTTGGTTACTAGTGATTAATTGTAGTCGGACTCTCTCACGTCATCGGGATCACTTCCAAAATGTCACACTCGTGGCGCTCATCGTGTGATACATTTACCTTAATTTATCGGTAAGCAGGGCACTGCTGTTGATCATATTGCCGTTTTAGATGTTGTCACACATTGAGCTTTCACTCTGACATAAATTGTTATTTGCCTTTAGTGTCCCTTTAAGCGCGGTATTTAGAACTACACCAAGACTTACACAAGGATGACATTAGCACTATGACATTAGCATTAGCTTGTAAATATAAGACAATAAACAATGTTCTCTTTACTGTACGTTATCAGGCTCCACAACAGTGGAAGACCAAGTCCAAGTCCAGTAGAGAATGGTCAAAGGTGCCACTAAATATCACTTTTCTTAATATCTAGATGTGTAACATTGCTTGCAAAATATGCGCAGAGAGCACAATGTGTGTATTTTTGTTCCTTGCTGCATTCTTTTTCTTTCGATGAGAAAATATAACTGATGGCACACCAACAGGCCCAAGATGAAACCTTAGCACAACATTAACATTGGTTATACAGTCGATCCGGATATATCAAACTCAGATATATAGATTATTGGCTATATCGAGAGTCGAAAAATCCCCTTCAAAAGTATAGGGCCGGTGCACACGTATATCGAACTCCCGCACAGCGAAACATCCGATATATCGAACGCTGCGCCGTGCTGAACTCCAGGGAGTGCATTTTTCCTAGCAAATGTTGGTCATTTTCGGCCGCGTTCTGACAAGTTCCGATTACTCTTCGCGCAGGTGACGAAAAAGGCGGTGTCGTTGCATTACTTTGTTCTACCAGCTTGTTTGATGCGCGATCTCTTTTGGTTGTAACGCGCGGGGCATAGTGTTTATCAAGGGGCCGATTGCCGATGGCACCAAAATGAGATGAATGCAGAGGTACTCGGCAGCCTCGTCGCAACATTCGCATTCCCTTTCCTGTTTGTTCGCGCACGATGGCATGCGGGCCTGAAAAGCATGGCCTTCAAGATCCGCAACGTCGTGACGTAATTTTGGCGTTTCGGTTATAAAACACACATCTCGGAGGCTACGCTTTTTCTTGCTTTTTGCACCAAAGCAGCGGCTGCTGCTACAAAGCCACAAGTGCCATCGCCAAGATGTCGCAGTGGTGGGGACTTTTCCCACCTTTCCTTCGTTGTTGTGGGCAGCGTTGTCTCTTGTGGCTTGAAGACTCATGTACTTCTCGCTTCGTTCCTGACAAATCCTCATTCGGGAGACGAACTAAACATTGACCTGCTTGTAGCAATTAAATGATGACTGGTGCTTGGAACAACGTCAAGCAAAGCACCGCCATGAACTGTTTCCTTGCGGGCTTTGGTGCCAGGTGGCGACTTTGGCTGAGTCATGGCCGCTGACAACGGCGTACGGTGCCTCAGTGAATTTTGTGAGCATTTCCGGGCGCTCTCTCGGACAGGAGTACAGCAAGCGACTTCATCGGTGCAGATGACGAAGTCACTGTTTCTGACTGCATAGATGCCGAGATCAAGGCTGACATTGCCGGTGCTGCGGAACTGGACCCCTGCAGTTATGAAGATGCCAATGCCGCCGCTAAACAAACTTTTACCGTGCTCCAGAGCTTGCATTGGCGTTCCGCATCAATCACCGCTGTTGTGGCCTAATTTGCTTATTTGGAAAGCTTCAATGATATTTAGGATGACTTGATGAACTTGACAGTGCGCAAGAAGGAAGACAAGTTTACGCACTATTTTCGTGCGAAATAAAGTGCGGTAACTTGAAAAAGAAAAAGTTGCCACCTTGTTATTTAGCATACTAGCACTTGTTGCGAATTCCAAAAACTGTTTCGAGACTTACAATGCATTAATATATGCCCTTAAATACGCATATTTTCTATTTTGAATTATCGATATATTGAACTATTTCGCGATCCTCTTCGAGTTCGATATATCCGGGATCGACTGTACAGTTCAGGACACGCGTTCCGACTCGAAGCCTCAGCTGTGGCGAAAACAACGTTCAACACGGGTGGTGCATACTGACCTGGCGCTGCTGTTGCCGACTCATCTCCTCCACCTGCAGCCGCTCCAGCTCGAAGATGACGGGGGCAAAGAGGATCGCCGACGAGGAGAAGATGATCCAGAAGGCCGAGCGGCCGAAGCTGTACAGGCCCTTGGCCGAACCCCACGAGAAGTGGGCCACGTCGTACACCCCCTGGCGCAGCTTCGGGGGAAACATCTCCGTCAGGCCCCACAACCGCTCGTACAGCGTCTCGTCCAGATCCTGCCAACATTTGCAAAAGCACTGCGAATCATTCTTTGCAGAAACTCACAGGTTGGAGTAAGTTTGACATGAGAGAAAGTTGAGTTAGTTGGTAGAGATTTACCACAGAGGAAAGTAGGGCACGCAGATACGGACACACAAGAGAAGAGAAATGGACGGCAATCCTATTCCCCTCTCTTCGGTGCACGTCTGCATGCCTCGTACTGATCTCACACATTCACTTTTGATCACGATCGAGCCTGATCCGGACCGAATTTCTTGATCGTGATTGGCTCCTTTATGCAAGCTGGAGAAGGGAGCCAATTATCGTTGCGAAATTTGATAGCGATCAGGCTCAATCACATTCGGCAGTGAACTGCGTGGCACTGGTGTTACTTCCTCCAACGATGTATACAAAACATGCTGTGAATGATGCACTACTGTATTAAACACAGCAATAATTTTTAAGGACTTCCAACACCAAAACATACAACCTACAAGTATAGATTAGTGAATAAGCCTTTAATAATAACCACACCTTTCTTTCTAAATTACACAATCACACAGACAAGATTTTGCTGACACCATAATGAATGTCAAATAAATTTGATTGATTTAAGTACTTGCAGGTCAA
Organism: Rhipicephalus sanguineus; assembly: GCF_013339695.2. NCBI lineage: Eukaryota > Metazoa > Arthropoda > Arachnida > Ixodida > Ixodidae > Rhipicephalus > Rhipicephalus sanguineus. The sequence goes on from NC_051182.1 coordinate 59,450,961, forward strand.
CACCGCACCACAGGTCCACAATCATGTTTGATTGGTGGTCTGTTGTATTGTAGAAGCAGCATCCTAACTATTTGTGCTTATCCACAGTGGTGCCTCGCAGAGATCATGTGATCAAGACAGTCAGTCTGGTTTATCCTTTGCTTTTCGATTCTTCAGTTGTGAAACCACTGAATCAATTAGGCACACAGAACCTGCGCACCTGTATTAGCTGACGCCTATTAGGTGCAGAGCACTTTAGGAGGCCGGGCTGTCGTTGTAGCTTGGCGCAACACAGGCAAAACCACATATAGCGTAACCACCTGAGCGCACGCTCGAGCCAATGAGAAGTCTTCTTCCTCTTGTTCTTCAAGCACCTTGATGATGATATTAACAGAGGCAAAACCACATGCAAGGCTCATGCAACAGAAGCTTGTACGAGCTCAAACGAGCTTCATATGTAAATCAAAAGAAAGAAAGACAAGACGCCAACAGGCGTAATCTCCGCCGCCCAATCTTCTTCCCTGGACAGGCGGGGCGTGGTAATGTGCGCTTAGCCACTGCCTCCAGCAGGAGAAGCTGCTGTGAAATTTTCATCAGACATTAAATTTTCGTTGTTGGTCGTACCGCTGTTGTCACTGCTTATGTCACCTGTTAACATGTACGACCCAAAGAACAAGCGAGATATTGTTTGTTTGCTGCTTGTACGAGGGGAATCATTCATCTCGACCAGTACACGTTTTCTCCTTATACGTTACTGTGTGTAGTTTCACAACTTCAGCGTACATTTATGCGCAATTGAAAAAGAAGAAGCAAACGAGAAATAGAAAGAGAGAGAAAGAAATGAAAAAATAAATTAGGAATAAAAATAGGAATAAAGAGAAGAAACACAGAAAAAACTGGAAAAGAGAGCAAGAAAGGGAGGAGAAAAGAAAGAGAAAACTGAAGAGAAACAAAGATGGCTGCCCAGCTCCGTACTTCCTTCAGGCTTGGCACCACTAGTGCAAAGCTGCCTTTATTTTTTTTACATTGGTAAGCAAGCAGTAGTATCCTAGTACACGATATATAGTGCAAGCAGACATGAGCAGCATAAATAGCGAGATATCTCTGCATACCAATGGTAAGAACGTCAATTGGTACAAGTCATTGCTTGATCGGTAGTCACACAACTTCCACCAATCAACACGCATTAAAGCTCACACTAGGAGAAGCCTAACCAGTGGCATTCAAGGTGTCACACCTCAATGAACCAGGTGTCATAGATAGAAAATTGCGAGAATTTGTAACTTTTCCTGGTTAATTATATGGTAACGGTAAGCACACAGCAGGAACGCTTCTGTTTGTGTGTACAAGTGTAGCCTCTCACATTTTAATCTTTGCCAAATCGCTCTGTTATGTGTGAGACAGGTCTACTGCGACGACACTACATTTCCAGTCATTGCATTCCTGTTGTCACTACAGCGTGGACAACTTTAGCTCGGTGCTGTTGCTGCTCCGTGCCTCCTGCATGACGTGTGATCAAAGGCGACAAACAAAATAGTTGACGTGACCATAACCATGACTATGTGAACTGTGTCCTACTACTGGGAAGGTGGCACCCTCTAGTGACCCCACCTTTTGGTGCCACTGGGCTAGCAATGAAAAAATGAAGGATGCTATGGCTAATGGCCGCAGTAGACGTGAGGATATTACCACGATTCCGGAGCAGGGTCGACTGAGCTGTCCATAAGGATTCGTCGTTTGACTCGCTTATCCAGGCAAACGCACCGCTCTTCTATGGAGGCCCCTCTAGCCATTCAAGCGCCAACCGCACTTGCAGCGTCATTTACCGGGGAAGCCCGTCCATCAAATTCATATAGCAATAAAGGAGCAGTTATGGGTAGTTGGATACACCGTCCTCGAGCGAGGACCATTTGCCGGAAAACAAGCTACCGGCACTCCCGCAACACAGGTGAAATAGGCAATCGTGCTATCTCAAGTAACGCATAGATTGATTTCACATAGGCAGAGAATGAACGCTACTGGGTGCCGTAACTAATTTGCTCGGCATAATTCGGATACAAGGAGTTACACGTTCGGTGGTAGTTGAAATCACAGCGAGAGAACCGCAAACGTAACCGGCGAATCACGATCCCAACCGACACCGCCGCCAAGTGAAGAACCGCGCTGGTTGGTTAAAAGGCGAACTCACGAAGTCGTCTTCTTCACCTGCGCTGGCTGAGGGTTCCGTCGCACTGCTCGTGGTCGGCACAGCGACGTCGAGGTCTCGCTTGGACACTTTGGGCGACGTTTCGCGACTCTCCGGCAAACTCATGGCTTCGATCCCGCTGTCCCCTTCGTCCGCTGGCATGCCCTCCGCCGCCGATCCAACCCGGCGAACGCGCTGTTTAGGCCCGGAGGGTCAAAGTTCGACCACTCACGCAGATCACGCACCCTTTTGGCTACGGCGTGGAGCCTGCAGGTCGACGGCAACGGTTCGAAACGTGCTAGGACTACGCAGAGAAGCGGTAGCAAGCACGCTTTTTCGCTCGGTCCCTGCAAGCACGCACGCGGACCGAGCAAAGAAGAAAAGACGCAAGTTAATCCAAGACGCATCGAAGCCGATCCGCCGAGCTGAACGAAAGCGAAACTGGCATTTGTTGGTTTTACATATTATTGAATTATTCGCTTAACTTAACGCGTTAGAAGACTGCACCTAATTTCGCAACGCACACGCACTCATAATGAGCAGGCAAATGGATTATCTTTTCGAAATTTTGAAGAAATTAGTAAAAAAATAATAACGAAACTGAATGCGCGAGGTGCTCGAGAGCCCGTCTGGCCAGAAGGAGCAGTTTCGGTTTCGGACAAAAACCTACAAATGATCCTGCGGTGTCACTCGTCGTACCGGCGTACCGGTTTTAAAGGGTCTCAGAAACATCATTGTTAGCGCGCAAATCGAATCACCGTTTCGTCGCTTTCACACGTTAGCGAGGCGCAAGCCTGAATGCTAAACAACGTGAACGTGCGATGAATGGCCGACGCGGCGGCATCCGCCCGAACTGCCGACCGTTTCGCGTTATGTGCGCGTTAAACCCTAACGTTTGGAAGTACTCAGGTACGCTGCTCTTTTGCTCTAAACGGCTAGAAGACGGCGCGCCCTGCGATCGAAAAGCGCGGTGCTGCGATGGATGAAGCTTTGCGCGCGACACAGCTGCACGGAACGCCGAAGGCGCGCGTGCGAAGGAAAAAGAAAGCAGCCTTGATCCCTTTTCGAAACGCGTCTTTCCTCGGCAGCTGCTCGTCACGAGACGAGCCTGATTGCCTCCTCGCTGTGAGTCGAGTGGGCGCGTCGATCTCGTCAAGTGCCTCGGAACAGAGATAGGACGCGCTACAGTGCTTGATCGCACTCGTTCAGCGGCCGGCGCGTGCCTTCGAAACGGGACAAAACTGCGATGGCGGCATCATCCGGCGCCTACCCGAGCGTTGGCGAGCTCGCGCTGCGTGCGCTGAGCAAGTATCGCTCGGAGTTTGGGTCCGAGCCCGCGTTCTACGGAAGTGCGCCGGGCCGAGTCAATCTCATCGGCGAACACGTGGACTACTGCGAAGGCCTGGTCCTCCCATGCGTGAGTTGCGTGCGCATAGTCAACGTCTAATCCCGCAATGTCTTACGGGTGCCGCAGGTAACGCTTTCGATCGCGATCGGCTCATTTCTCTAGCCACGGAAAGGATGCATTGATTATCAACGCTGCCGAGACATTCGATCCGCATCGGCCGCGATCGGTGCGGTCGAAAGTGCGCCTCTGACACCCGGTGACGGGCTACCAGACGCACGCGCGTAAGGGTCTTTCCTTTCCGTCTAGCCTCGCACGCCACCGGAGGGCTCACATTGTTGTGCAAATAAAATTATTATTATATTATTATTATTATTATTATTATTATTATTATTATATTATTATTATTATTATTATTATATTAGCGCGGCTGAGGTCTGCTGAAGCTTGTACAGGGTTCGATTCCCGGACACGCAGCCACATTTCGATCGAGACGAGTGCAAAATTAAAACCCGTGTACGTAGATTCAATGTTGAGGAATTCCCCAGCTGTTCAAAATTAATCCGTATACCTCCAGTGTGGCCTCTTGTCATGGTTTTGGCACATGGAACACGACAAATTAATTTATTAGCTGCAGGATCACGCACCCCCACACTGCTGAAGACAAACAGAATAAAGCGGAGAACATTTCACAGGTTTTGAACATGCTTAATTTAGTTCACGTGTTAGTATATATATAATTTGTTACGACTTGGCTTAAATTTGGCCGGTTAGTGTTTCTGGTCATCATGTGGGTTAATATTGAACACTGTTCTGAGAGTATGCAATACCGTGCATTTGGCACATGTGCATGACAAAAACTTCATATCCTTACTTTTTCCATAAGCATATGTAGCTTAGCTATTGCCGGTTAACCTTATGCACCATATAAAGTGAAATATTATAACTTCCAACTTTAATTGCTCAAAGCCATAAGTGTCACTCCACATGTGTGTAGAACAGCTCCGTCAGTATGGTGCATTCAGACGACGGACTGAATCCGGATTTGGAGGGGTGGATGGTGCATCACGTGACCTCACATCAGCAATTCCACTCGTCCGCGTGACTCGTGGACGGATGACCCCAAAACATTCGTCCTTTGTTGCAGCACACTCGTGTAATTCCCTTCAGTTTAGAGGTCCGGTGTGTACGTATCACGAATTCATGATCCTGAAGAAAACGGACTACTGTGTGGCACAGAATTACCGGCACCGAGAAGGCCCCCAAGTCAGTGCAGTACATTATAATATCTGGGTTTAATAGTAAAGTGATGTGCATTTTTAGGGAACCAAGCTGTTACATCTGCACTCTATTCTGAAACTGACCGGATGTATATGTCCAACTTGCAAGAAGGAATGACCATCATCATATGTTGTCATGAAAGTGACAACATAGCTCTTAGTGAACAGGTCTCCATGCTGTATATATGTATGCTCCTCATCAAAAGCTTCTGCATTCACGTCTCGCCTGCAGCACTTCAATTAAACAATGGTTACGTCATCATATAATAAAAAATTGAGCTGCAAGTCCGTACAGTCCAAGCACGAGGTCTACAGAGGACTCCTCCTTTTCTTTAACAGGTTTTTTCTTTGCACTAAAACATACAAGGTATTCCAGTGTATTCCTTCCACTCTGATGTTTCCTCATTGTATAACACTTCGTGTTAGTGACTGCATTGAGCTCCGGTTGGAAAACTGTGATTTACTTTGTTGAAGAGATACTTCGTTCTTCCCTCCAAACGGTTCTCTTCAATTTCTTTGAACTGTGCCTTTAGGTACTCATCCTTGTACTCATCCTAGTTTGTTTTCAACATTTGGCAGTTAAGTTGCCTCACCTGTGCTGCCAGCTTTTGCCAGTCTTTTTAACCGCTTCCTTTAAAAGCCACAAGCTTTTCGCTCTCTTTTCCTTTTTCAGAATGCGTTTTGTTCTTTCTCAGCAATGATGTTTTTTGTGTCAATCCAGAGCTCATCCGGTACCCCATCATTCCAGAATTTCGTTAAACTTTTACCTACATTATCGTATTGCCAAAAGTGTGCAACATCACTAAAAGCACCGATGGCTCACAGGGAATTCGATTTGGCTCACACCCTGGTTCACACAGTCTTAAAACAGCAGCAGTACGATACTCCGGTGAAATTTTGGCCATATTGGCTCGTCTTGGCGACAGGCCCCTGTTGAAACAGTCAGCTTTAAAATGCCAACCTTAACTGTCATCTCGCCAGATGTCTATCAAGGCTTTATTGAACCTTTCCCAGAGTAGTGGCGTATTAGACAGACTGTAATGCTCCTGTTCCTCACTTTTTTTTTGTGCGTGTGCACTCCCGACTTTTCTCTACTTTCTCCTTTGCATCGTCATTACCCCTCCCTTTAGTGTAGGGTAGTAAACCAAATGTTTTCATTCTGGTTGAGCTCCCTGCCTTTCCCTAATTTGTATCTCTCTTCTTGTACTTGTTTGCTAGTTGTCTAAAACCAGGACGAACAGGTTTGATGTCGTCTAGCTCGAAAAACTACCCGGTCTGCCCAAACTGGCAGAAGGCTATCGGTCATCATCTATATACACATGCGAGTTGAGAAACATTTCAGTATGTTGAGGCCAGTTGTCTGCTAGCTGCTGCAGTCATCCTGGTAAAAACAGGTCTGCGTACTTGCTGAACGCAACCACCTAGTGGTAACAGACTTACTGTCAATTGATTGGTAAGCCACTTGGAGGGAAGAAAGTGAACTGCAGTAAAACTTTTGTCCGAGAAATCCCGCGTGCAATAACTAGACTTGGCGACAACCTAAGAGTACGCTACCAGCTTCACGCACAAAACTGCAGTGAGCTTTTGCTTTATCTCTGCAAGAAAGCCGTGCCACCTTGAGTTTGCTCTCAGCTTAAGTGTTTTTGCTCTGCCAACCTAAAACATAGACTTATTGACAAGCAAAACTTTCATTGTTATTTAGCTAAAAAGGTATTGAATCTCTCACTGAACAGTGATATAAACAGGATCTCCCATAAAATTTGCTAGGATGTTCAAGTTTTATCCCAAGTGCAGTGGCACGGAGTTAAGCTTTTATGGCAAGATTAACCGTCTTAAAAAGGCAAAGATGCTTGAGGTCACAGAAATAAGTGAACGATTGGCTAAAGCATCTATATGCATCTATATCCTAGTAGCGCAGTCCGTGTCGCTGTAGTCTTAGGTTGTCACCAGCTGCGTAATAGTTCCAGCTTGGGAACATACTTTTTAACCTATTCTTGCAATTGGCGTGTTTTGCCCGGAATGTTTTAATTAAAAAAATTAAATTATCAGTGCCAAAACCCCAATGTGATTATGAGGCATGGCTTAGTGGCGGACTCCAGATTAATTTCAACCATCTGGGTTTGCTTAATGTGTGCCATAATCTAAGCACACGGGTATTTTTTGCATTTTGACTACAGCGAAATACAGCCACCATGCCTGGGTATCAAACCTGCACCTTTGAGCAGTTTTCACCTTCTGAGCCACTACAGCAGGTCCCAGAATGTTTTGATAGCCTTTATTTATCTTATTTATTTACAGATACAGAAGTCACAAAGATCGGCAGATGTGAAAAAAAAAGAAAAGGCACAATCATGTATACACAGAGAATACATGAAGCAGAAAACAAAAAGGCAAATTGATAAAACTAAGGATGCAAACAAAAAATACACAAATGGATTAAAAAGCAAAAAGCGCATGTAAAATGCAAAAAGAACTGGAACAAGCCAAAAAAGGGAATACTCATTTCAGAAGAGGAAATTCGGACATATCGATAATGCAGGTTATGCAAAATCTAATTACAAAAAAGGAACAAAGAAAGCATAATTATAATCAGCACTACTAAAGAACTATTCAAATCCATTCACCAATCATTGCCCTTACCTAGTCATTGCGTTGTTGATCACTGGTACCTGCTCTGCAGCATAGCAGGTGTTCCCAGTCCACGACAATATGCACCTCTGTGTGAATATTTGAAAACCCTTCAAGGCAGTGCGTCTGTTTTACACTATCATGTGCAGGCCATGCCGCTGTACACTGTGGTCATTGGATCCCCTGTCGTGGGAAGCAGCGTGTGCAATGTCCACAGTTTAGACTATCCCGAGCCTGCAAGCTTTCAGCTGCCGACAGAAGAGAGCCCTCTGAAGCCCGGTGAACCGTCGTGGAGTAATTATGTTCGGGGCGTCGTCGCTCATTTCCCAGGCAAGTTGGCGATTGTTGTAAAGAAGTAAATTGCACATTGTACATTGTACCATCGTACAATTCATGATGGCCACTGTGGTATCCTGGTATAACTACACTCAAACCTCATTATAGCAAAGTCACATCTGCCACGAAAATAACATCGTTATATGCGAAAATTCGTTTTAAACCTTTATTTGTAGCATTGCAGCTCTAAAAAGACTATTCTTCATTTACTTCGTTATAACCGATAATTCGTTATATCCGTGTTCGTTATATCGAGGTTTGAGTGTACCAGCTCTGTGAACAATTAACTGTCCTTGCTTTTCACATTTTGCTGTACGCTCTTGAATGCACAGAGCTTCCGATTGAGATGCGAGCAACAGAATTTGTACTGGTAGTTTGGTGGCTTCGAAGATTTGAATTTCAGTTCTCTGTATTGTTCCTTTACATGAAAAAAAGGGGGATTGACTGAAACCTACTGAATTTGATAGCTTCAAGAGGGTGGGTGCTCCATTGACGTGACGACAGCAGACCACTGACAGAGTATTGGATAAATGCGCCAGACAATAACTACTAGAGATGGTGGTGTTCACATCCTGTCAGCTCCGTTATATGTTGTGGTGAAGTCTTCCTTTTCTAAGCAAGTGAGCAGATAGGTTTTATTTTAGAGACCAAGACGCCGGTGCCTGTAGGTGGGTGGCCACCTTATTTAAGGGACACTAAAGTGATACAATAAATTAGTTTAGACTCATAAGTTGTACTGTGTAAACTCTAGTGTCGTTAATTTATCAATACATGAGGAAATCAATGTCAAAAGTTTCACTTTGAAGTTTCCTGCCAAAATATCCAATCCAAAATATCCAACATTACGGATTTCAAAGTGTTTTTTTTTGTAGTCTGGCCCCATTGGCTCAACGAAACTTCCTGAAACTTGGTATGCTAAGCCTCTGGCTCCATCAGGAGAGAATGTACTTCATTTTTATTGATTTGGAACTACACAGGCCTTAGTAGCGGCCGTCAAACTCTATGATGTCACAGCAGCTGGTACGGGTACTTCAATGTGGCGTCGCCACCTGTATTTTCTTTTTGCGTGTTTTCTAGCTTACCAAGCATCTTCTCGCAGCAAGCATGGCGTTTGTGGTAGTATTGTGAAAGAGTAATTTAGTATTATGAAAAAATCGATTTTTTTCCTTACTGTCCTGTGGGCATATGCCGATAGACTACTCACAAGACGTAGCCGATCCTCAGGACTTAGGTTTGTCAGCTGGGCCTTCCACTGGTCTTGTTTAGGTAACACAATTGTTAAACGTACACTAAAGAGCAAAATGATAATCATATTAGCCAGTTACCCTTCCAGAATATTAATAACACCACTGTTGCCCAAGACGGCGCATGCTAAGCCAGAAAGGCATAAGTAGAAAACACTGGTGGTGCTGGCAGCCCGCTGCCTTAGCTTTCCACATCAGCTTGCCGAAATGTCACATTTTGATGGCACTTGCTAGGGCCTGCATAGTTCACCATCAGTCAAAATTGACTATATTATGTTTTACGAGAACCACAAACTTAATAACACAGCAAGTTTTGAGTACCCTTACTGAACCAACATGAACAAAACACAAAAAAAAACATGCATACTTCAATTTCGTAATGTCACACTAGTGTATTGGCACTTGGGTTTGAGCAGGAAATTCAGAAAATTAAGTTTCATCTCTCGTTTTTCTTTTCTAACAGTTAACCTATCATGGTGAAATTAATGCCAATGGAGTGCTCACAGAATAATTTACTTCGGTATTTTTGTAAAATGGGAGTACTACATATTCATTTATTCTATGCATTGGCAATCTGTCGAGGATCCTGTAAACTAGTTTTCACACGAAGAGTGAGCGGAAAAAAAGATAAAAGAAAACAAGTTACTTCATATTGACAAAAAGCCACTCAACAGTGCCTCGAACTTAGACAGGGTTGATAGGAAGCGCGATATTTCAGAGGCGATTGTTCCAGTGAGTGGCTGTCTCAACGGTAATTATAGAAAATGCGTGGCAGTGTGGGAGGGGGAATGGCGTATGCTTCAACACGGCTGATGCATCCAGAGGCACCAAGAGCCGAGTTGTTGGGAGAACATGAAAAGCTTCGATACAGTGAAAGCCTTGCAGATCTGTGGCATTTTTGAAGATTTGGCGGACATGCTTCTTTAATGAGGCTTCGACTTGGGCTAGTTGGTACAGCATCGTACGAACTAGCCAACATGGCAGATATGGCTGCATTTTCGTTTAGGTCAGCTATGCGAGTAGGGTAAGAGTAATCGGAGTTCTCATATATGAGCAAACTAGAGGCCTTCATTATGTCCATCTCGTGTCCAGGGCCCATACGGAGCGGCTTCAATGCGGTTGTGATCAGCTCGGTGCCCGTCGGAGCTGGACTCTCCAGTTCTGCTGCACTGGAGGTGGCCATGTTCAACTTCCTGAGGACGTTGCTGCATCCAGATGAGCTGAGGTGAGCCAGCAGTTTTCTCTCATTTCCAGAGTGGATGGGAGGTCTGAATGCTCTACTGGCATCCTCTGTACCAGCAGCAAAGATCTATGAAAATGGCTGCCTTTGCTGGACTTAGTACAGATCCTGTTCGCCTTCTGTTCTTGTCTCGTAACTGCTCGCAATTTTCTGCCTTTGTTATTGAAGGTCGCCCTGATCTCTTTTCTAAAGCTCTTTCAGATACTCACAACTCATTGGGATGATTCAAAGAATGCCATATGATGAAATCACACAATTTTCTTCAATTAAAGGGACCATGCATGACCTCTCTAGTGGACTCTGTTCTTTTACAGATCTTCTGCCGCAAGAATTTTTAAGATCCGTGAAGTTTTGGTGAATTTATTACACAAAATCTTAATTTCTTTCTTCTTTTGTCACCACGACCACATGAGAAACTCGCAGAGGTGGATATCAAGGGGGCAATGCCTTGCCCAGACGTTGTGTCGCCATGCATGATGGCTTTGAACACTTTCTGTATTTTTTTCTGTGAACCTGCTGGCCGCTGCTTCTGGTTCAGATGTGCATGGCAGCGCTGGCTTGTGTTGGCATCCCGAGGGCAGCCATGGTACCCACAAAACACGCCACTTACCCTCTATGACCATCTGCCGCCGTACCATTCGTGATCGGCCAATACCCATCGTACCTATATTTGCTACCGCTAGGGTTGCCACCTGCCCGGTTTTGGACCGGCCGGGCCGGTTTTTTATACAAGGGGCCGGTCGCCGGTTTGCACCTAAGACCGGCCATCATTGGCCGGTTTTTTGCTCATCGTATCCCGAGTATATTTTTTTTTTTACTCTTCTCCGTGTTGACCGCACGTGTTGACTGAGGAATTCCACCTGCGCGGTCGGGGACTGACCGGCGGTCAGTCCCCGACCGCGTAGTTTAACAACTACGACGGTAAATATTTATCGTCAATCACCAAAACTCTTACGCTATTAGTCAACCACTTTCTGGGATCCCTTCAAGTCTAGCGATCGTTGGAATAGAGCATATTATTGGGCGTGTATGGTACATGAATATGCGACATTTTTGTGGCATAGGCACATTTTAACGTTCCTTAACTATAATGCCAGTGGCCTGTTGGATTCAGACGCAAAGAAGAGCTTTTTTATGGACGAAGCATTGTGGTTCCTTTTCAGTGCAGCACATTCAGACTAATAAGCGAAGCGTCATTCCAATCACGGGTACTTTTATGTCAGCAAGGCTAGTTGCATGGTTAGCTGAGTGTGCTGCTTTTGTTTGTGCATTAGGTTTATTTGGCTCAATGAAAGCAATGTTACATTAAATGGCAATGCATGCCGAAGAATTGACACAGCGTCTATTGTTCAACATTATTTTAATCTCCTGTTAACTCCCCCCCCCGCCCCCCCGAAGGGCCGGTTTTTTTTTCGGTAAAAGGTGGCAACCCTAGCTACCGCCTCCTCCATGGTCCCTGACGACATTACCAATGAGAGAGCAAGCAATATTTTTACTGCTTTTTAGATGACAATGGAAATTTCCTGCTGCATGTAGTGCGACAAGATTTGGCTCGCATGTTCACAGGAGTCTCAACTACAGATTGGCACCAGTTCTATGGAATCCCGAAAGGTGGCAGAAACAGAAAATTGGAATATGAAATGGAAAATTTCATAACAGAACGGTTACGAAACAGGTGGTTGTCAATTTTCTCACGTATGTTCAAAAAGTTTTGCGCGACCCCTTTTGAGCTACATGCTTGCAACGAAGGGGCTGTAACCGACAATTGCCATAACCTACCAGTTACTATGGACACATATAGGCAGAGGCAGTTGTAACTAACAGTTGCTGTATACTGGATTATGTTAATTAGCACGTAATTTCACATTACTTATGAAGAAAATGCTATTTCCACATTTACACTTCCTTTTGAGGTAACATTCATATTTAGCCATATTTGATGAAAACAGGTCCGTTTTCCGTGCTGATTTGTTACATTGTGCATTTCTTGTATATCTTTCGTGTTGTATTGCCACTACATGCTGTGTATTGGACTCAATACTAACCATTACAGCTCTGTATCCAAAGAAATTATTTGTAGTAATCTGAATAAAATATAATATCGTGTCAATAAAAACAATCAATCAAGACCAATTAGAAGTGCAATATGGTTATTGTGATGCTGCATAATAATACACGAGGCAGTTGTAAGTGTGATGTGCGCGCATAAGATTCGTGGTGCCTCTGTGTGATGTGCGCGAAGAGAAAGACGACGACGACGACGACAGTGGAGCTCGTGCGAAAATGCGTGAGTGCGGCGAGGGTCTAAGAGGAGCCGAAGAAGAAAAAGAAGAAGGCAGACGGTGTTGGGCGTTCGACACAGTCGGGTGACCGGGCCCGAGTGTCGACGCTCTGGGACGCGGTCCACGAGTTGAAGCTACGGGCTTCACGTGGCCGCTGACGTCCTCCGCCTCCAAGTCTTCCCTTTGGCAAGACTCCACGTTCCTCGTCAGCCTTCGCAAGCCATCGCTGACGTCTTCAAGGATTGCCGCGACGCTCGTCTCCTCGCATCGCCCTGTGCGTTCGACTCCCCGACGGGTGAGCCCGTGTCAGCAGAAATTGACTATCTCAAGGACGCTAGCTTCTTAGAAACTGCTGTTAGGAATTCTTTCTTCGTTTGCTGTGTTTGCATTTGTGTGTGTGCCTATCTTCCATGTTTTTATAAATCGTTCGTTCTAAACCTGCAAGCAGCCTCGTCGATTGGTGAGACCGTACGCGCTCTCACCCCTTCATACGTCAAGAACCACACGTTCTCATCATAGTAAGCAAGCTTTAAGCGGTAAGAAATGAAGTCATGGCTGCATCTGTTCGACAGTCTGCCGTCTGCATCTATTGAAGGTTATACAGATTTATGCCCCTATGCTTTCTTTTTTCTTTTTCTGGTCTCTTCCATAATTCTAGAAGTCCCACTGCAGTCGCTTGACTTTGGGACCCTCGTCTGCATACTACTATCTACGAATTCTGTATTTTGAATGAATGAATAAACTAAACTATACTAAACTTCTTGCTGGGCGCGTTGGCAGATGTCTGTGTTAGGAAAAGTTACGCGTACGAATAGACGACCACAGGAAAAACGGTGTAGATGGAAATTTTCCTTGATAAAATTCCTCTGAATGTGGTCAAACATGCTCAACTGCATCCTAGGAAAACATTCTGATTTCGATGTTGGCACTGCAGCGACGCACACCGGGCCCCGCTGTGCTGCCAGAAAGCAGAGCACGAGTTTGCCGGCGTGCCGTGCGGCATCATGGACCAGATGGCTGCCTATTGGTGCAGGCCGAGCCACGCCTTGCTTCTTGATTGCCGGCAAGTACCTACCATCTTGGGCGTACCACAAGCATATGTCAGCAAACTCACTCACGAGTCGACTCACTGAGACTCGGATCGAGCCGCGAGTTTGAGTCTGAGTGAGTGCGGGTGAGTAATATTTTGGTAAGCGTGAGTTCGAGTGAGTCCGGCTGAGAAAAATTTCAGGGAGTCCGAGTCCGAGTGAGTCCAATTGAGGAAAATTTTGGTGAGTCCGAGTTCGAGTGAGCTCTAAGGGCAAAATATGTTTCATGAGCGAGTCTGAGTGAGCTCCACATTTTTTTGCCGACCTATGACCACAAGGGATTGCATGTGGCCAGTACAAGACCATCAACAGGTTTCTACAGACAGGAATTCCTTAGCTGAAAAGATGACGCATCCACACTATTGTATAAATGGACCTCACCTTGACACATTGTATTTTAAAAGAGTTGACTGTTGGGCTAGTTGGTGTTTGGACATAGAAACCCTTGTGAGTAGCGAAACGAGACAGGACACACAACGAGACATTGTGTTTCCAGAACACTTCTGCCTAACGCAGTGGTCATTAATTTGCCTCTCTTTATGACAAAGACTGTTAACATGCTGAAAAATAACATTTATGGCACCCATTTTTGTTTAATGTGATGAAAGGCTTACCTGTGGGTCTCCAGTCATACTGCGGTAACTTGGTAAACGCCGTTGGAACGTCCTTCTCAAGAATTTTTTCATCCGCCTGAGGATGAAGTCATTTGCTGGAAACAGTGATAGGTGAGCACGACAGCAGCGATACGCCGGCTTTGGCATGAACTGGTATGATCTGCCAGTAGTGCTATTCGCGTGTTCGTGGAAGAAAGGACATAGTACGAAGTAGCAAAAAAAAAGACATGAGGGCATTTATTGCACCTTTTGTACAGTAAGCCAGGTAGCAAGTTACACATTTAATGTAGCATGCCAATGGAATACGTTGTAGAATTGAGGAATCGCGTCGCGCCAGGAAAAAAGGCCTATGTCGTCAGTGGGATAGTCCTGTGGATCGTCCTCTCTAGTGCATGAACCATCTGCATGTGGTGTACTTCCCAAGAAGAAGACAACGAAACAAGTTCCTCGTGCACCTAACACACCGTTGGGTGGTGGCAGCACTGCCAGGGACACCGAGCACAAAGGAAGGTATCTTATGGCAACACATACAAACATGCTCTACCAACACATTGCATACACTACACAAAGGGTGTTTCTTTTAGATCAGGGGTTGGCAACCTGTAGCCCGTAAGGCAATATTATGCGACCTTTGGCACAATGTCAGAACCTCCTCTCCCCTCCCCAATTAACCAATGAACACCACCCAACTAATCGATGAACAACTTCACAACTTTCTGCGTCTGTCGGTGAACAACCTTGATTTATATATTTGCGAGTTGGCTCAGAATGTTGTTCAGCACCAAAATTTGCATTAAAACAGTTTTTTTTCTTGCTTGTAGCCTATGTTTATAAAGAGAAACCTGGTGACATACGTAGTGAAAAGAAACACGATTTATATATTCCAGTTCTCTAAATCATCATTGCCAATTCACCGATTTTTTTCTTATTGACTGCATATCCCCCCCACCCCCCGCCATCCTGGTTTTCCGTATGGCCCCTGCCATGTCGGCTTCATGAAACTTAGCCCTCCGTCTTAAAAGGTTGCAGAACCGTGCTTTACATGATGGATTTTTTAATAAAAATGCTATGACAGGCAGGCACATGTCATCTTCACAGACTAACTCTGTGTTCAGGCGGAAATACTTTGTCACTGCTAAATTTACATTGAACTGACCACTTAATAGATGCTTGTTAATTAAAATTTTAATTACCAACTTGAGGGCAGTTTATGTGAAAAAGTTGTAGGGTATCACATTATATGACATACCCATTTTTTTCTTTAGAATTAAAAAAAATCTCACTTAAGTTGGGATATTGTCACGTACTTGTGTCTAGGTTATATAATGTATAATGATGCTAGCATATTGTATCCTGGTGGTATTACGCACTTTGTATACAATACTTACTGTCATGCTATACAACTCCTTGCTGTATTTTTTGCTTATCTGTTAACATTTTCCACTGTTATTTTCTTTTTCTTTTCTAACATCGTTAGGTAACGTGGAAATTTCTCTGCTCTGCAACAATTTCTGAGTATGCGTATGCATACAATATATTATTAGGGATGGGCGAATAGTGAATTTGAGGTTCGAAGCAAATAGTGATTTGGTCGAATAATTTCGAATCGAATAGTTTGAATAGTGTTTACCGCATATTATTAAGGAAAATGAGCATTTTTGTCATGACCCTTGCACAATATTTTTAAGGATCGGAACTAGGTATGAGTGAATGTCACTTTTTTGGTTTGAAATGAAGTGGAAGCATCCTTGAATAGTATCAGGATTTGAATAGGGTGCAAGTTATAAGTGGACGTTACAATTTAAAAATTACTATACTTAGCGCATATGGGCCCATATAACATGCTTTTAAACTTTAAAAAATATGTACATTTAACCTTGAAGTGTGGCTTCGCGGCAGTGCACATTTTCCCTGGATGGGTTGTTTCACAGCACAGCAACCAGACGCTGCAGTGAAACCACCTTTACAGGGGGTTATGTGCGGTTAAATGTATACATATGTCCGTTCTTTTCGAATACTTTGAAATTTCGAATAATCTAAATTCGTATCAAAGCAAATTCGAATACTATAATATTCGTTCGAATATTCGAAATGCCCGAATATTCGCCCATCCCTATATATTATGTACTGAATTGTACTGTACACCGCCCTCACCCTATGCCTCTTCGGGTGCCTGTGAGGTATTCCTCATCATACCTGATTATGCATTTGCGATGCATTTTTAGGGTCTGATGTTAGTGACAACTATGACCTCTGCGCAGGTCCCTTGCCTTGGAGCATGTACCCCTCAACCTGACCTCCGCGGTCATTCTGGTGACAGACTCTAAAGTGAAGCACGCCCTGACCGGTGGTGAATACGCTAAACGGCGCGACAGCTGCCAGGCTGCGAGCGCCGTCCTCGACAAGAGCCTGAGAGATGCTTCGCTTGAAGATCTCGAAGGTACGCTCCAGGTTTTCCCGAGTGTAGGAAGGTGCCGTTTGCTGGTGACCACTGTGCTAAACATGCCGTTTAGCCAACAGGCACACAATCTTGTTAGTGCCCTTGCCTTCTCGTGCCTTCTTTCCCCCTCTCTCGTTGCAACATAAGTCGTAAAATGAATGCCTTTATTATGTGCTATATTCTCTAAAGCTGTGCACTGATGCTTTCTTTGTCTTGCAAAACTGTGGAGACTTTTCATAGTGACTATGGTGTCTTGCTGCCAAGCATGAGCTAGTTACGAGCCTCTCGTGCCTGATTTTTTTGTGCGCGTGTCATGAACAACAAAGTTTCAAAATTAACCCACTAGCCTCCTACTGAAAAAGCTTACGGTAAGTTTGCTCAAGGGAACTGTCGTAATGTGCAAAGCATGCGCTGGAGCGAGAAAAAAGCCAGTCCTATCGGAAGCTTTTTCCTTTTTTAGCCACACGGCACTGCATTCATTGCAGATGCTGAAATAAAATAAATAGAATCATCTATACCAGGAAGTACTATGCTCGTATTACTGAACAGACAGTGCATCATCTCCTAGTGTTTTACTGAGAGACCACGCTCACCACTCGTTATCTGCAGGCTGCCGGGAACGAATGACATCCGAACAGTACCGGCGAGCCCGGCATGTCATCTCTGAAATCCAGCGCACGGCCCAAGCAGCCAAACTGCTCCGAAAGGGCGATTTCCGGGGCCTGGGTGAACTCATGAATGCCAGCCACGCGTCTCTCAGGTGTGATTGATTCTAACAGCAGTAGCCATAATTTTACCATCACCTGTCTAATACCTGTACAAGACAAAGGCATCTACCAGCGATCTCCCATTACAGCTCCTCTCTTGCATCAGCTTAATGCTACTTCTGCTTGTCCATCTTCTTATTTCATCATGCCACTTAATTCTCTGCAACCCTCAACTGTGCTTCCCTTCTCATGGCACCCATTCTGTATATCTATTCGATGAACAGCTATGTGCCAGGTACGCTGTACAATCTCCATTTCTTTATACCCAATGTACACTCAAACCTCATTGTAACAAAGTTACTTTTTACCTGAAAAATAAGTTCGTTATATCCGAAAATTCGTTATAAAAATACATTCCTAACACTGTATCTATTGTAAGGCTATTCTTCAATTACTTCGTTATAACCGATATTTCGTTATATCCGTGTTCGTTATATCGAGGTTTCAATGTATTAGTGGTCGTGGTGTTGCACTGCTGAGCACGAGGGTGCAGGTTAGGTTCCCGGCCACGGCAGCCACATCTTTATGGGGACGAAATAAAAAAGCATCCCTGCACGTAGGTCTAGGTGTATGTTAAAGAACACCAGGCACTCTAGATAATCTGGAGTCCCCCACATTTCTGTGTCTCATTTATATCATGGTCTTGGCATGTGGCACTTCCATTAATTTTCCATGCCTACGTCCACCACGATATTGGATGCTCTCGTTTGCTCCCTGATCCACATTACTATCATCTGGTCTCGGTCAGGCATACCATCTCATGTTCCATGGCTTGTTCTGCAGTGCCACATGGCCTTTCCTCAACATTTCACTTCCGTCTTTCTGCCCCATAGGTTTGTACCAATAGCTTCTAGTTACGCATCTTTCAGCCATTGAAATGAAATTGCTTCTGATCAGCCTATATACCCTCAAACCTCGTTACAACAGTCACATCTGACACGAAAATAGGTTCGTTATATCCGAAAATTCTTTATAAACATATATTTGTAGCACTGTATATATGACAAGACTATTCTTCACTTACTTCGTTATAACCGATAATTCATTATATCTGTGTTCTTTATCTCTAGTTTTGAGTGTATACCCAAGACACACAGGGCAGTGCTGATCAGGATCAGGTGCAATCAGTCTCTCTATTGTGAAATGCTGTGCCGATCAACTTCGACTGCTATCGAAAGTGCCTGTGTAACGCTGGAATTACATGTAGTGAAAGTTTGGACTGAAAGCGCAATCTCAGTCAGTGTCGATACAGAACTCCCGTGCATTTGAAACTGCGTTTAAAGTACAAGTGGATGTGCCACAATAAGCTAGTGAAAGTAGGACAGTTTTCTTATCTCCTAAACTGGAAAAAATGCTATAACCTCTCATTGAAAACAACGCAATACCCGGAACATTAAAAATGAGTGCTTCTCTTTTGAAACAAACTTTCCAAGATTAAGCGGCCCATGTGGTACATTCAAAATCTCCAAGGACATGATCTGGGATTTGCATCATGTGTGCCGACTGTCATGCGCATGTGTTTAGGAGCTGCTTAAAGAGCTGTTAATAAACAAAATGAGATATTAGTGAGCCCTGCGACTTGCCAAAATTGCGTCCGTCGTATGGACAATGCCTTTTTATAACTACTTTAGCCAAAGTTAAACTTCACCACACTTGACGTTTAATTCACGTGTGCCAGTTGTGCAGGTGCATCGTCAGCCCATCTTACTTTATAATATGGATGGGTTAAAAGTAAATTTGAGGTTTGAAACGAATTTGAAGCAAATAGCGATTTGGTTGCATAATTTCAAATTGAATAGTAGTATATGTCACATATAAATAAAAATGAGAATTTTTTTCACGACCCAACTAAATACTTTTAAGAACTGGAACTACCGTATGCGTCTGCGAATGTCACTTTGTCGGTTCTAAGTGGAAGCTACCTTGAATAACATTAGGGTGCAAGCTATGAGCAGTAAGATACATCAATTTTTAAAATTTGCTATACTCAGCACATATGAGCCCGTATAACAGCTTTCAAACTTCGCGAAATAATTAATCGAGGTGAGGTAATGTGTACAGGGTCGGCCACTGCTAAGGTGAACACCTCATTATTATTCAGGCCGATAAAACTGGAATGTTTATTCACGAGGGGAAATATCCGTTATATGACGTTTAATCATAGTGTCGATAAACACAAGAATAATTTTCTGACTTATGTATCAAACAACATCTTCTATGACTTAAAAGAGTAGACTGTTGGGGAATTTTCATTCATCAGCTTCTATGAGGTGTGAATACAAATGACATGTTCACCTTAGAAGCAGACAACCCTGTACAGGTGTGATGGAGAGTTTGCAGGCCACGCTGCCATGGGAATATGTGGGACAGTGGCCTGTGTGCTTACACGCCACGGTGGTGTAGTGGTTATGGTGCTCGACTGCTGACCAGAAGGTCACAGGATCAAATCCTGGCCACGGCGGCCGCATTTTCGATGGAGGCGAAAATGCTTGAGGCCCGTGTACTTAGGTTTAGGTGCACGTTAAAGAACCCCAGCTGGTCAAAATTTCTGCAGCCCTCCACTACAGCATCCCTCATAATATCATGGTTTTGGGACGTTAAACCCCAACAATGAATGAATTTTGACCCCCTACCCCTTTTGTACATTTAACCTTGAAGTGTGGCTTTGTGGCAGTGCGGATTTCTCCTGAAAAGGTGGCTCTTCATGGCATAGTAACCCCAGGCTGCAATGAAACCACTTCTTCAGAGGGGTTACATGCGGTCAAACATACGCCTATTCATTCATTTTAAGTACCTACTTCGAAATTTCAAATAATTTAAATTCATGTTGAAGCAAATTCAAGTACACTCAAGCCTCATTATAACAAAGTCGCATCTGCCACGAAAATAACTTCGTTATATCCGAAAATTCGTTATAAACATTTATTTTTAACACTGTAGCTGACAAGACTATTCTTCATCTACTTCGTTATAACCGATAATTCATTATATCCGTGTTCGTTATAACGAGGTTTGAGTGATACTTTAATATTCGTTTAAATGTTTGAAGTGCTCGAATGTTCGCCCATGCTTACTTTATTCTCATCTTGGCCAAATAGGCTGTTCTTTGTACATGTATTTGATGAGGTTGATTTGTACCCCACGCAATCACTCATGAATAGCAGATGTTCCACATGCAACACACAAATGATTCTGGCAGACTAGACTACGTAACGAGAAGCATTGTAGGAATCGTTGCAGCACGAAACGCCAATGCTTGTAGAGCTAGTGGAGCTTACGTGCGTATGTGGCACGTAAGCCACACACGCACTATATTATACCGGGAACGGCCCACTTTGCTATGACGCCGCACGCAGACTTGGCGCTCAGAATAGAGTGAGCCAATCATGGAGTTGGTGTAGCATTGAAGTACACTTTACTAGTGAGGAATCAAGTAAGTTGGCACAACAAAGCGGGTGCACCGGGCGCACACCTAAGTATGTGCACCCGGTGTCAGCACACTGACACCAGGAAGGAGGCATACTTTTTACATTAGGCTTGTGCGAATATTCGAGCACTTCGAATATTCGAACGAATAATACAGTATTCGAATTCGCTTCGATTCGAATTTAAATTATTGAAAATTTCGAAGTATTCGAAAGGAACGAATAGGTGTATATATTATTCCGCTTGTAACCCCCCCTGTAAAGGTGGTTTCACTGCAGTGCAGTGGTGCTGTACCGTGAAAACACCTTTAAAAAATCCGCACTGTCCGTTTGTAATCTCCTGTAAAGGTGGTTTCACTGCAGTAGAGTGGTGCTATACCGTGAATACACCTTTCCAGAAAAATTCTGCACTGCCGCGAAGCCCCACTTCAAGGTTAAATGAACATATTACCCTCACATCGATTCATCATTTTTTACTTGTTGTACCAGCTTATATGCTCTAAGTGTAGTAAATTTTAAAATGTAACATACTTTACAGGTTATCGCTTGCATTCTACCGAAAGCCAAATCCTGCTACTATTCAGAGTTGCTTCCACTTCCTTTGAACCAAAAAGAATGACATTTGCACATGCCTTGTTACAATTAAATGCAGGTTGGTTGGGTCATGACAAATATGCTCGTTTTTCTTTATAATGTGTGATATATACTATTCGAATTCGATTCGAAATTATTCGACTAAAATCACTATTCGCTTCGAACCTAAGATGTACTATTCGCACAAGCCTATTTTACATAGGCAAGTGGATGAGTGGAAAGAAGATGAGTGGAAAGAAGAGATCCGCAGTTTGTTTTGCCTCCAAAAATTTTGTCGAACGACAGGAAATCAATAATGACGAAGAGGTGGAGTGGAGCGCTCATCCGCTCCGCTGTTTTGGCCAACTTTCGTTATGAATTGCACAAAATATATTAAAGTTAGGTAGCTGAAATTTATTTACCTAAATATATGCATGTTTTTGCTTCTGCTCAGGTATTTGTAGTTTTTATGCGTCGTGTAGATGTTTTTATAAAAAACCTCAAAAATGGCCCAATCGGCAAAATTTTCTTTACTTTGAAGTTCTTTATCTCAATAAAGCCTTGTAGCAGAGCGACCAAAAATTCTGCATTACGTTCTCCGCATGCTTATCTACCAAACTGCCGAATCTTGTATTTATATAACTTTTCAGTAAAGAGATATGATCGGGCTAAGTTCAAGAAAACACCGAACAATGGAAACTTCTGACGACAATTTAAAAAAAAAACCCTTTTTTAACTTTCTTAAACTTTGTCCACTTATTCTCCTCCACATCAGCTTTCACAATCATTAAAAACATGTTGCATAATGTCGTTGCACTAATAGTTACGGCCCCTCCAATGAGACCCTTAGGCAAGGATGGGCAATTCCGACTTCTTGCCCAGCAAGTGTATAAAATGCAGGCAGGATTGAATTTCTTTTTATTAAAAGGTCAGCAGGTACCTAAAAAGGTGTCGCCGGCACTGAAGACATTAATTTTGAAATTATTTGGTCACTGCAGCGGCCACGAGCACGGGGCTACCGATCAGGCGCGCGCGCACCCGAGATGCTCGTTGTTAGAGACGGCGCAGCGAGAGCTCGTTTTCGCGTCCTCAGACCGATTGAGTTCGAAACAGCAACACCTCTCGGGTGACTTGAACGCACGTGCACCGGTAGTGGCAGTGATCTGGTTGATGACGTCGATTTCTTTTTCAGGGGGCATAAGAATGTCATCGTTAAACTGTGCGTTCCGTGAAGATCTTTCATTGCAGTGGTAGCAAAAGCACGCGTAGCACAAGTAGTCCGTCTCACTGACAGTCACTGATCTTTCGGGCGTTAAACGTTCCTTCAAAGCATTTATGTCTAGATCGGTAACTCTGCGAAATTTTGGCTTCTTTGCAATAATTAAGGGAGTACTGACACGATTTTGAGACATCGCAAAAGGGACATTTTTTGCTTCGTTGGTATGCAGTGTCCACGCTGTCCACACACTGGAGTCGGAGAACACGTATAAAATATTTTAATTTGACTTTGAAGTTTTCGTCGCTGAGCATTTGCAAGCCAGCCACACTGCAAGGACATTATCGCGACAAGTCAAGACAGTTCCTCCGAGTTCGCGAGTTCTGCGTCCTGCATGCAGCCTAAATCGTAGAAATCACTGTCAGGTTCACTGGACGACAATTTACTCATTGTTGTCTATTGCACCACGAGCAGATGACGGATTTCCCGCTAGTACGTCGCGAATTTCTGTATCTCCGTGACGTCACACTGCTATGAAACGACACTGAGAAGCCACCCCCTCGATATCGAAACCGAAAGTGTCTTTTTAAGGTGGCGCTAATTAAAATATATAGGATGCATTCCCAGGCACCACAATAGTCGTTTAACGTTTCTCGACACCAGTATTTTTATTTAGAGCAACAATCCGAAATTTTTTAAAATTCGTGTCAGTACTCCCTTAAGCTTCTTGTGCTTCGTAAGGTAGTCTCCACAATACACTCATTCAGAGCATTACTTTCTCGCCATTAGACGCACAGGAGGAGTAGAGTAAGAGCAAAGCACAAGAACTATCCGCGCCGAATGAAGTGTGAACAGCGCACCGAACGCGCGGCCATTTCACGCCGTCTGCTGCCGACATCTAATATAGACAAGCGCATCCGGTTCCCGATAGTTTTGCTTTTCTTTCCTTTGACAATCCATATTTTGCTTTGCCACTGGAGCGCCACATTCATGCTTTCCACTGATCGCAACTGGCGCAGCGCAGTTTCTGTGGCAGCAGCGTGCGTGAAGCGAGCGCTCATAGCTCCTTTATAGAGTTTTCATCTTGCTTCCATCTCCGCCGTGTTATCAGCGCCTAGCTGAGCTGCGAACAGAGGGCGGATAGAACAGCGAAGCTCCAGTGCACGTGCGTTCAAGTCACCTGAGAGGTGTTGCTGTTTCGAACTCAATAGGTCTGAGGACGCGAAAACGAGCTCTCGCTGCGCCGTCTCTAACAACGAGCATCTCGGGTGCGCGCGCGCCTGATCGGTAGCCCCGCGCTCGTGGCCGCTGCAGTGACCAAATAATTTCAAAATTAATGTCTTCAGTGCCGGCGACACCTTTTTAGGTACCTGCTGACCTTTTAATAAAAAGAAATTCAATCCTGCCTGCATTTTATACACTTGCTGGGCAAGAAGTCGGAATTGCCCATCCTTGCCAAAGGGTCTCATTGGAGGGGCCGCAACTATTAGTGCAACGACATTATGCAACATGTTTTTAATGATTGTGAAAGCTGATGTGGAGGAGAATAAGTGGACAAAGTTTAAGAAATTTTAAAAATGGGGTTTTTTTTTTTAATTGTCGTCAGAAGTTTCCATTGTTCGGTGTTTTCTTGAACTTAGCCCGATCATATCTCTTTACTGAAAAGTTGTATAATTACAAGATTTGGCAGTTTGGTAGATAAGCATGCGAAGGACGTAATGCAGAATTTTTTTCGCTCTGCTACAAGGCCTTTTTGAGATAAAGACCTTCAAAGTAAAGAAAATTTTGCCGATTGGGCCATTTTTGAGGTTTTTTATAAAAACATTTACACGACGCATAGAAACTAAAAATACCTGACAGAAGCAAAAACATGCATATATTTAGGTAAATAAATTTCAGCTACCTAACTTTAATATATTTTGTGCAATTCATAACGAAAGTTGGCCAAAACAGCAGAGCGGATGAGCGCTCCACTCCACCTCTTCGTCATTATTGATTTCCTGTGGTTCGAAAAAATTTTTTGGCGGCAAAACAAATTGCGGATCTCTTCTTTCCACTCATCAGGCAATAATATATAAAATTTTGAAATAAATTTGAGAGGTCGACCAGCCATCGTTTGTTCGATCTTACGTGGAATCACCCAGAGATAGTTTACATGGGCATACTTACAAACCATAGGCCTACGCCACTCCATGCGTAGCTGAGGCACATGTATTCCCAGCACATGCACATGCGCCAGCAAGTGAAGCAAGAAGGCGTAAGAGCAGTAGCGGTGTGCATGTGCCCATCGGCGATAAAAATTTGCACCCTCAGATAGTCTTGCACTTGACCTTGGCTCAGAATGGGCAAAAACAAATGCTTCACATGTAAAACGTTACTTCACAACCAAATGGCATTGCTTCCTGAACGTGCAGAGACGACTTCGAGGTTTCCTGTCCCGAACTGGGCGAACTCACTCGGCTGAGCCTGGAGTCCGGAGCGTACGGATCTCGGCTCACGGGTGCGGGATTTGGAGGATGCACCGTGACGTTGGTGGAGGAGAAGCTCTTGCCAGCCGTGATGGACAACATCAAGGTACGCCGATGGTTTTTCGGTAACATGAACCACAATGTTAACTTTAATGCATTTAACATTCCTAGTCTCGATTCACACTGCTGTCAAACACTTAACCATGGCATTGATTTCGTGATGAAACAGCGTGTTCTCATCACTTTTTCTGCCAGTGATATTAACCCTTTGAGGGTCGAATTTTTTCGCGAAATCCAGTCCAAAAATGTGTAATTTTTTTATTGCTGATATAAATTCTTCAGACGATTCTATTTCAGAAAAAAATTGTCTAAAATTTTTTTCATGACCGTAAAGTGACAGAAAAATCAGTTTTGTTGTTACATACATATGGTTTATTCATAGTAAAATGAAGCAGAATCCTAAAAAAAAGCTTCACAGTCTTTTTAAATAAATATTATGCATTGTATTAAACATAGCTCACAGACATACAAAAATTAGCGCACCAGAGTACATTTCCGGTTAAAAACGTTCGTGCTCTAACACTGAAAACCTTTTAGCGTGTGATAGTCTTTGAAGCATGGCTCGCCGCGCACGCGTTTCAGATGTCGCTCCTTGATCGTCATCGGAGTCTGAACTCGTCAAAAAATCCTTGTCTGACGAACTGAAATCCAATGAATCCGATTCTGATTCGGCACTTGGGCAATAGTCCGCATCGGAAGGATCGCTGCTCGACTCACCGCGGCAGCAGCGCAACCAGCGCGCGCTTCCATAGCGTAAGCGAACTGCGTCAGTGGTCACACGGAAGAAAACTACGATTGTGCGCCCGTCCGGAAAGCAAAACGAGTGAAAAAGCTACAGTAATACTTCGTCTTATCGCCAACAAAACATAGTTAGTTTTTCCGAGACCCCAAAACAGGAAAGGCGGCGTCGTTTGTGTAATTTAGCGCCGCACGGAAAGAGCTGTAATCGCGTGCCGGGGAGCAATAAACGAGAGAGTAGCAAGCGGTCACCCTTTGAGAGATTACAAACCAAACATCCATCAGCTTTGCAGGCGCAAGAAGCGAAACAAGCCGGACCGCGTGCGCGCGTTCTGATGCGAGACTACAAGCCGCCGCGCCTCTTTGGAAAGCAAAAAGAAAAGACGGAGAAACATTGCCGCATTTAAAAAATTACACGTATTCCCGAAGCGTGGCAGCACATTCCAAGCAAGAAAAATGGGAGAAAGCGCGCGTTTGAAACCAACCACGCCGCAGGCGCTCTCGGTTGCACAAGTGATAGCCGGCGCGCGGTGTGCCATTTTGCAAAGCATAAAAGAACCAACAACGGAGAGATATCGGCGCATGAAAAAAATTCCACGTATTCCCGAAGCGTGGCAGCACATGCCAAGCAAGAGAAATGATCGAAAAGGGCGCGCACTTTAAACCAGCTGCACCGCGAACGCGCTCGGATGGGCAAGCAATAGGCGGCGCGCCGTTTTGGGAAGCGAAAAAAAAAAAATACAACGGAGAGACATCGGCGCATGAAAAAAATTCCACGTACTCCCGAAGTGCGGCAGCACAGGCCAAGCAAGAGAAATGATCGAAAAAGGCGCGCGTTTTAAAAATAAACGCTATGCCGTACATGTACGACGAAAACCCTTTGGTACCAGGAAGCTTCTGCCGTACATGTACGGCGAAAACCCTGAAGGGGTTAAAAGCATTGGCTAACTTCACCGACGTGTTGTTATTTACTCTCAAAGCCATATTGGGGATATGCTGTCATGGCGACTGCATGCAATGTGCGTTCACTGTATGCATTCTATAAACAGGGAACGTCTGTAAACAATTCTAAGCTTTCTCTTTTTGTCCAAGATGATTATTTCGACTGTAAAAACTTCCTTAATTTCGGAAGTATTTACAAAAATGTTCAGGAAGGCTTCCGTGTGGTGATTTCGTAGAGTGCCAACAGCCAATCCTATGAGGGTGCGGCGGCGCAATTCTACATAGCACACGTGGTGTGCCCAATAGAGGGCAACTCCATAACTCCATGCTCCCAATAACGCTAACGAAAAGAAATTCGCTGACAAGCTAGAAGCCTCTGCTAAAGATGTGAGGCATGCGTTAACGACTATGTTTCCAACGAATGGAACTGCAGATGGTAGGCCTTATCTAACAAGCAACTATGCAGCTTTTTGTTGCGTCACTTGTCACTGCAAATTTCTTGTATAGGGTATGCATTGATGTCATTGAGGCTGCCATTTTGTAGTACAGCCAGCACAGTAAAAAGCCGTGAATCGCACAACAAAAAGGCATATGTTACATCATGAAAATGCTCTCTATTGTATTTATGTGTTTGTATTTGAGTGTTTTTGCTATGAATCAGCGCAGCCAGTAGATGGCATCACGCACGAGATGACAGTGCTCGCGTGTTCGCTTTTTTTCAGAGTAACTACAAGGGACAGGCCTCTTTCTACATCTGTGAGCCATCGGCAGGGGCACAGTACGGATGCTTGAGCAGTCTCACAGGTGTGAAGAACAGCTGAAGCGTGTCTGTGCTTTGAGGAAGAAAAGGAATTGTTTGCTCTCAACAGGAACCACAGACTGAAAGGGACAGTCTCCATCGTAGACATGTAGTGGCGATTAGAAGTTCACTAGCCCAATGCGGTGTCATAAATTTTGACAGTGCAGTTTGAATGAACTCCTTTTAAAAATGTAACGTTGACCTTAATTTTCTCTCATACTAATTGCCATACCTGGCAATTAGTATGTGAGCTAATGGCATTTGGGGCACACATCCGCTCATTTAGTCCGGTGCAAATTTGCTGGTATGAAACAGGTAGCAATAAGCCGTCTCACCTGTGTGAGTGGAAGTAGTAGATGGAAATTGAGACTTTTTTTTCGTTATCTGATGCTTTAGAGTTGTTACCTAGCGAACTAGTTCATGAGGATGGCTTGGTGGGCTAGTTGGTACTGCATCATGAAAGATTACAGCACACATAGACCTCGATCCTAGACCTCGATACTTCACCTTTTCATCATTTCCTGTTAAAATGCACTGGTTTCCAATTTGAGTGGTGCTGTAGGCAAGACTCATTCAATGGCATTGTAAGAAACTCACTCATTCAACCACACGCTGTGTCAGCTGACCAAACTGCGTCACCACCGAAGCAACTTTTTGTGTAAGCTGCAGAATGGACGAAGTCTTTAAAATATGGCTGTCGTGATGCATCTCCTGCTTCCAGTATAGAATCCGGCACTTGCAGCATGCAAAAGCATAGCCTTTTATATGTGCGGCTGGGACTCTGCGAAAACTGTTAGCTTGGAGGTTTGCGCACCGCCCCCATTTCGTGCCAGTCGCCATTCTACGCAAATTTGCCCAATTCCATCAGGCCTTCTAACGCTATGCCTTCCTAAATTATGCTTCTGTTCACCTGCTCTCTAGTCCCCCACACCAAAGTTTTGCTATCTCTTCACTGTTGCACCTATTGTCTCTCATTTTCAAACTGCACGCTATGCCCTTCATGTCTCACGGGCCCACTAGTCTAAACCACTTCAGTACACAGGGTGTCAAGAAGTACGTATTTAAAGTCCGTTGAAACATTCTGAAACATTTTAGCCCATGAAACATTCAACCATCTTGTATAAACTGTTTGTATGTCAGAATGAGTAAATAAAGTGACACTATTTGCAAAAAAAGGTGTCTTTATTATAGATGACAGTAGGCAAGGTCACTTCCGCACTGCTGGCAACATGAAGCAAGTACCCAATGCAATACTGCACACATAGTGCATGAATGTACACCCAACGGCAAAAGTTTATGGGACGTTGGCCCCAC
This sequence comes from Rhipicephalus sanguineus, assembly GCF_013339695.2. Taxonomy (NCBI): domain Eukaryota; kingdom Metazoa; phylum Arthropoda; class Arachnida; order Ixodida; family Ixodidae; genus Rhipicephalus; species Rhipicephalus sanguineus. The sequence goes on from NC_051182.1 coordinate 59,479,924, forward strand.
AACAAATGTGAATTTATTCTCTACTAGTGCGTAATGCTTCTGATCTATCTAGTGACTTTATAGGTTGCAATGCCAACTACAGGCTTGAACATTTATTTGGAGGTTAGGTTCCCAGACAAAGCGAGAACACCGCTTTCTCGTTTATTTCGCGTACGGCAAACTTTTGCTGTTGGGTGTACTTGCATAGCACACGCATGGAATTGAGCAGATGACGGACAAGCTTGTCGCCAACACTTTCAACAAATCTCGTGATGTCTGTGACATTGGATACCTTTGACTTACGTCATGAGGAGCTATTCGCCCTTGCTGACCGGAGTGTTGAAATGGGGAACTGTGCGATAGAAGTTCTGTGATACAAACTACTGAGGAACTAAAGTGCACATAACTGCCATTATCTTGGTCCCCAAGAAGATGTGTGGTACCTAAGATAAAATACGTAATCTTCAGCTATCCTGATAACGAACTATAAATGTGGTCTACGACGTAGCCGGCGAACTGGGGCGTCATGGTCTAATGGGCCCCGCTGCTGCCTTTAGCGAAGTGTGAGACTGGGTTGGTTAGTAATCAATCTTGATAATGGTAATGCATGCAGTGCTGTTTCTTGAAGTTTGAGTGACAGGTCTGCACAGAGGGAGGCACCACACCTCGTAAAGTTTCAACAGGGTGGTCCAAGAAGGCAGCTCTAGTGAGTTCTGTTGGAAAAACACCAGTAATATTGGCTGATCTTGAATGTCTTCCATGTTGAAACACAATACAATTAACAAGCAATGCAGTTTGCAATGCAGTTTGCAAATTGACGTAAGTGGCACAGGTTACACACTGGGAACTGGCGCTGAATTTCTGCGGAAGGAGTGGCAGTTTTTCTCGCTTGTGAACCGTTTATCAAATTGACACTTCCAGTCCCTAGGAGCACTAATTCTTGGAGCACTTTTTAGCTTGAGCTGGCACATTCCTCTAAGACATCGTAAGAATGCTTGCTTTGTGAAAGCAACACTGCTTAGTAACTAACATGTTTGTCAATTGTCAGGTATATCATATGTGCACTAGCTTTATAAATGACTTGTAGTGCAGAGACAAGTCACAGCAGGAATTCATGTATAGAACACAGAGAAAGAAAGTTTGAAAAAAATGAGGGCACAAGTCTGGCAAGAGCAAACAAGTGAAAACAGTGATTGTGCTGTTCTTTTATGTGGACACAAAACTGTGTGAACAGTACCTCATTGCTTTTTTTTATCTGTCCTTGTATTGTCCTCACTGCAGCTTTGAAGAAACGCGCCTCACTGCAGAATGAAGAAACGCGCCTCATGATTGAAGCATGGCATATCGAGAATAGTGGTAGTGCATGCGTGAGCCAACCGTCGATTAACTTGCATAAAGGTGAAATCAAATGCCTTAACAGTTATCTTCCACGTAGACCACCACGCGTGCCGGATTGATAGGTTCGCCTGTTGCATGGGCATGCGCAGATAAGTTTTCGTGCCTTCTTTCTTGTGTCCGTGTTTGCACGCCCTGTCTTTTTTAGAATGAATACTTACCAACTAGCTCAGCTGTCTGTTATTCTAAGTTCCAGTCTATGTGTATACAATACTAATCACGTTATAAATCAAATGGATGCAGGAGAGAGCACTAACATACTGAATCTCAGTCTCACCGTTAGCATCAGTGTTTGGGACAGAGATGGCACTCTGAAAACCAGTGCACTTACTATTGCCAGAATGAGGCTTTCGTAGCAGCACGTAGCAAAATTTGCTACCCCTGAAGCCATTTGGAGCAAATCTAGCAGTGTTACAAGCAAGATGGGGAACAGCTCTTTTTGGAGAGAGTTCGTAATTCATACCTTGATGGCATTGCATTATCCCCTTCGGCGGTGGTGTGTACAATTGTACACATCAACTTCGGAGGCATGTCACGCACCACATGTTTCTTCAAATGGCTTGAAATGCAGTGTGCACATTCGTGCTGGCTTCCTCAGTGGACAACTAGCAGTCATTTAACTTCATTGTGCTGCGTATTGCTGCAGAGGATCACTTTGCTGGAGACACTACCGTGTTCGACGATCGTTCGACGTGCCACGTTCCAGGACCAACGTCAAGAGTATTTTTTTCTCTTTGCTCGAAACGAATACAACCAAAAAACAAACTGGGCATGCATTTTGGGCCTAATGTTTGATCCTTTTTATGCAGGGATTGAAGCTGACTGATTGCAGAACAACTGGATATTTAATTACAGGCTAATTAACATTCATTACTGAAAGTCACATAAAACACATTCATTTTCTTTCTTGGAATGTATTACCGAGTGCCTTGGAATCATGCCATGCGAATTTGACGCATTTGCAAACAGTGCATCATAACTTGCGCCTGAAGGGGTTATATAACACGGACTGTTAGTAAAACATGCAAAAGCCGCACCTTCTATTACACCTCTGTACAGTACTAATCATACTTGCCCAAGCAGCGGCACTGCTGTGCTTAATTTCAGTGCTCAATATGGTCCACAAGTCGGACTGCAAGGTCCTGGTCAGTAAGAAAAAGAACACACCATTCAAAGTGGTAAGTAGTTCCTGGAGTGGGAAGCAAACGAGGTCCAAAGGGTACTATGATGCCCAACGGAACGCCACCGCCACTGCAAACGATAGCGTGTGCCAGACAAACTGGCGGGCTACAAAAGTGACCACTACAATGGCCACTGCTGGTGAGACAATCCTATGCCAGCGCAGCAAATTTTCAGCATAACGACAATTACACTGTCAATGCTTGCTCAACTTAGGACTGAAAGTACTGCTGATAAATTCAGATTTAATTTTGTCATTAACGATGTGACGCACACAAAGCATGACAGCACAATGACAAAAACCGCCTAAACAGCCGATCCGACGCGGGCAAAAGCGTGCTGACGAAAGCTGCATGGCACTCACGTGACCGAAAACCGGCCGGATCTCGCAATTGCCCCAACGTCGTCGGTTGGTGCTCCCAAGTCGGATTCCAGCAATCTGAAAGAACCAACCGCTTGTAGCCGGTGTGCTACGAAACGACCACCCAAAGATGCTTTTAAAGTATACCTCTACACAGTCGCACCTTTTGGGGTGTATTGTCTATCTCGAGTGCCTTTACTTGCATTGCCATGTGCCTGGTACTTCCTGGTCATGAAAAGCATGCAGGCTATCAGTTGATGTAGCATTCCTTTTAGTATAGCAGCAAACTGTTTTCAAAAAACATGACTGAGCCAGATTCTTGATGAAAATACACACTAAAGGGCAAAACTACTTTAAAACCAAAGGGCATGTTTGGGGAGTATTTGCCCCACAATAGTTATCTGGCTTGCTTGCATTTCCTTTTTAGACAACTCTGCACTCACAAGTTTCCTGCCAGAAATGCTCTCGCACTAATACAATGCACACCTTTTGAGACTAGGAAGTACCATGTGTCGACATGCAAGGAAAGGCACACAACATAGATTATTGTAGGCCAGAAAGACCCCCTAAATACACCCATTCGTTTTAGAGTGTAAATAACTGTGCCGTTATAAGAGTGCTTGATTCACTTATAATCTGTCCTCTCCACGATGTTGGGGAACCAATTCTCTTGCACCTACTGATGCTATGCAGAACCTCTGGAACATAAACACGATTTGAGCACAGGTTCATTTCACTCGGACTTGTCAGTATCATTTAATCCCACCGCATCAACCACTCTGCAGCACTATGCCATCTTGTCCTACTCATTTTCCTGCATCCCCAGCCTTATGCCAAGCAGTTTAACACAACTTATGAACTCCAACCTCTTCCATGTGCTTCCAGCCATCAGTGCTGAAGAGTCTTGACCAGCTGCAATTTATATGGCATATTATGACGTAAAATGGAAGTGTTTGCCATCCTGTACATGGTCATGTTGTTCAAGCAGCCTGGCATATAGGCGCAGGTGTTCTTTCATTTAGCCACCTTTCGGTGCGGCCACAACCCGCTAATTTCATGTGCAGCTTGCCAGCAAAGTGTTGGCGACTACTGAACCATCACAGTGGGTCCAAGGTTCATTTTAACCACCGAGGCTTCTTTACTGCACAAAATAGCAACTTTTTGCATTCCACTCTATTGAAATGTGAAGGCCAAACTGGAGACCTCATGGTCATCCGATACATGCATACCTGCTGACACACGAATGTTAGTGTTAATACCCTCAGAGAAATGCTGAAAGGGTCAAGTGGCAACACAAATTTTTCAAAAGTACAAGTGGTAGCATCCTTTCGGAACTTTACTCCTGAATGCAAAGTCCATTGCCAACATTTTTGATACAAACGTGTCTAAGGTACATGCAACTGTAAATGAACGCTGCATATGTCAACATTCTTTGGCATGCCTGGAGGCAGTGAAGTCTGCAACAGAGAAATTAAAAAGCCTGCACCAAAAGCAGTCGAGGTTGGAGAAATGAACGAAATGAACATTTGTTACTGAGCAACGTTGCTTGTTGGGCGAGTTGGAACGAGTCAGTCATAACGTAGTTCAGCGCAAAAAACAGGCAACAGACGAGCGAGAGGACAAGGACACAGCGCATTCTTTTCACCTTTCGGTTTTTACTTCCTGTGTTTTTTTTCTTTTATCTTTTCTTGCTTTCCCTGTGTGTATATATACATGCGTCGCAATCCAATAAACTTTAGTTGGAAGAATGCGCTGTGTCCTTGTCCTCTCGCTCGTCTGTTGCCTGTTTTTTGCGCTGAACTACGTTATGACGAACATTTGTTCATTGAACTAAATGAAGAGAAGTAAGAATTCAAAGTGCTTCCGACTGAAGATATATCATAATGCTTGCCATGTCATGGCAAGGGCTTATATGAAATATAACCGGGACATTAAAGGGACCGACAACCAATTTTTATGGTACCCATTTTCCTTAGCACAACAGAAAGCTTGCCGCTTGAAGTGTCTAATCACTGAATGGTAACGTGGAAAACGCCGTAAAACATTTGTAATCAGAATATTTCTATCTACAGCGGATATGAAGCACGACAGCACAAGCTAGAAACGGTGAGCGGTTCGTGTTCAAGCGCGACGGTTTGCTGCACATGCGTGCATGTGCCACGGCTCGACATGTTGCACTGGCTACTGCGAAAACAGTGCCACTTCTCACCATGCAACTCCTTTTACTTCATAAGCAACACAGAATAGAGCAGGGATAGATAAGATATATACTCTAATTTTTCAGGACTAATTATGACATGCATGACAGCATCAGTCTACGCGATGACGTACAGCAAAGCGATTGACTCCATGGTCCAGCTTCAAGGCTCCTCCGCTAGGCTGTGCGACATACCGATTTTTTTACTTTTAAACACGATTTGAAAGCATAAATCTTACTCTCAACGCGAAAAGGATGCTGGAATCTGTCACTATATTTCACAGTCTTTTCACTTCTACCAGCATCTAATTGCATGTTCAGGCCAGTTGTCAGTGCCTTTAAGAATTCCTTGGTTATACAGTTTATTTCGTTGTAGTGGCATAGAGACTGCAGTTTTACTGCAAGTCTCATTTACATGGACAGTTATCCTGAGATACACTCAATGCCAAGAGGCTTATTTGGGCAGCCTTTCTGCCACACAATAATCTAGCATGCTTTCCTTGCATTATCTCGAAGTGCCCGTACTATCAGTGCAACATAGCAAGCACTCTTGATAAGGAAAGTTTGAGAAAGGAAACAAGGAAGCCAGATGATTGTGTGGCAGAAAGGCTACCTCAGTACACCCATTAGGCTTTGAGTGCAGATTGTACAAAAGTTCTTTTAAAAAAGCTCGCCCAAAGCATGCATCTTTTCCAGGATATATATCATGCAGGCAGCCATCATATGCAGTTCAACACAACACCCAAGCAGCAGCTGACGTGGAAAGGTAGGGCACATTTCAGCGACTATGTTCTTGCTGATTTTACCAACATCAGGAATTTGTATAAAAAAGCGTGATCACAGGTATCCCCGCCACCCCCTAATTTTATTGTTTATTCACAATCAAAGTTTGTTGCTTTCAAGTGTATGGTCAGGGGCTGACAGTTATTTTTTCTTGCAGGGGCTGACAGTTTTATTTTTTCTTGCAAAGAGCATCTTTTTATAAACTACGCACAAATTTTGGGAGTTCACAAGTATCTGAATAAAATGGCCACCAAGGCAGGCCAGAACAGACTCCTACCCGTAGCAACGCAGTGGACAGTGCACGAAATGCGTGCACCAAATGGTTAGGTTCTTCACAACCGCGCACCATCCACTTTAAACAGAGAAGCACAGGCACCACTTTGCACAGTTTATCAGCAAGTTTAATGCATACCACAAACAGGGGGCCGGTGCTTACAGAATCCCATGGTGAAACGTACAGATAGAGATGGCAACGACAATTGTCCCTTGATCGCTGCTGGCTTCCTCACATGCCATTGATGGCCAATATCTGGATCTCGAACTGCAGGTCCGCATTCGGAGGGATCGTGGAGGAAATGGGTTAAGGCAATATCACACTGGCAGAAAAGCACTTACCCATCCACCTTGTGAGGCATATGCGTTCACCTAGCAAGCACTACTGCACTTATCTAAATTACCACACTCACTTGGCCCTAATACACTGTGAATCTTAATGCACAGGAAATTATAGAAAAAGAATGATGTTCATTAACCTACAGCAGTACAATTAAAATTTTGAGGTTTTCAGGCACATCAATTCTTAGAGGTGTGGGTGGCTACGTCATTCCAGCAGGAACTGCGTAATTTGATCGGCTGATCGAGATTGTATGTGCTCTATCTAGACACAGATTAGCAGACAGCTCATACCTTTGTGCGCACTGTTGAATGACAATTTTGTGGTGTATGAATGTTGCTTCTCTCGCTGCAGTAGCTCAGTGGACAAAGGAGCTAGCTGCTAGCCCTAATTCATATAGCATTCCAATTTATTGGGATTGCATTAATTGCTGTGCCCTTGCAGTGAAACTGCCTTTCATTAGCTTGTCACCAAATTATCTGACACCAGTCCACCCTTGCTCACAAGCCACTGTGTTCAAACAAAACGGCAAAGCCAAATAGTGAGAATGTCGCCTTCAGCTGCTGTGCTGGCCTCTGAGATCAAGCACTGCAGTACCTGGTCTTGGAAGATATGCTGCAAATATTGGGGCCACAAGATAGCTGATTGCCTAGTAGATCATATTAGCTTTTCTAAGCAAGCACGTCAACTGAGGCAATCGGTAATTGGGGTAGAGGTACATTAGAAGGTAGGGGAGCTCTGTATACAAGAGTAAAAAAAGGATATCCCCATGCTGGAAATCCCTGAGCGCCGTACGCCTTGAGGCCGCAGATGGTGAGGCGCGACAGCTCGTGCTTCTGCATGGACAGGCAGCCTTCGTCCCAGCCACGGATCACTTCGCCAACTCCCACGCGGAAGGAGAACGGTTGCTGCCCAGGGTCACGGGTACTGTGTGCCAAAAGAGGGAGGGAAGGGAGACACACTACAAGGGGTGCAAGGGGTACACATTCACACAGCACGCATGGGTGGCAGCACTGGCTTACAAATGGCCAACCAGTCTTCAATCATACGAGTCCTGGAACTCCTCATAGGCTCCATGTATCAAAATCCAGACATGCCATTGGCCCAAACTGCGGGATTGCGCTTATTGTCGAGTCATCTGTCAGCCATAAAACGAACTAATAACCGCTCAAATCTACGCCAGCGCTGCGTGCACAGTTTCGCAACTTTTGAAAAACACTCCCAGGGGGCAGCACTGTGGCGCTTTAATGTTTTGTATTGCCACTCCAAGATGGCGCGACAGTCTGCTAACTTCAGCAGAATCGGCCAATAGCATGTCCGGTTGCATGCAGCCTAGTGGTACTGACTGCCAATAGCATGACTACAGAACTAAAGACACCCGATTTATGCTAAAACACATCTACCTGATCAAAAGAAAAAGAAGCCAATGTTTTAATTGGACAGTGGTTGGAAGTTAAGCATGGCTGTAGTGCTTCTGCTGCCAGCATTGTTGAAGTTAGCTGAGCCTGAATGGGCAAGTGCTGTGAGCATGGCTGCATGGAATGCCGGCTGTGCCAAGAGCCAATGTCAACAGCATGTCATGATTTAGAAGACACTGCAGCATTCACTAATGCTGGTGTCATGATAACGCTTTTGACAGCAGTCCTGAGTCGGGCATTAATTTCAATACTCAGTCACTCCGCAATGCACATAACAGCACGGAGCATTCCAAAGGCCAACCACGTTTGGCTCAGCAGAATGAGAAGCGGTGGCTTCAGAGTATGCAACAGCTTTTGGATTCACTGTCATTCCTTAGCTGTCCTGCTCACCGCAGGTACAAGTGGAGTGCATAGTAAAGTGCTCAACCCTAGAATCCAGTAACACCTTGGCTGAAGGATCAGATGAGCATGCGCACTTTGCAAAATCGATAGTGCAACTGTGTAGAGACAGTTAATCATGCAAATGACTGCCTGAAGGAACGTCAGACACACACAGTCCTTTGATTTAGTTTCCAAGCCGAGAAATTGATTGCAAAGGCATGTTAACTGGAAAAACAAGAATAGAAGACTAGACTGTTCATGCATCATGCAAAGAGGAAAGAATGAATTTACTGCCTCAGGTATGGCAAATAAGATCTCTTATATAATACTGCTTCAAGCAAGACAAGACTACAAAGGGCATTCTAGAGCTAAGTTCATGCTAGCTTATTAAGTCGTCATTACAACACACACTATAAAAACTGAAATATAGGTAAAACTGAAATATAGGTCAAAATTTTTTCTTCAGAAAACTGGGATGATGAACTGACTCCAGTCTTACATAGCAGACATTGGCAGAACTATGCAATTCTGGCAATTTCGAGTGACTGAAGTTAACCACTTCAATCACCACCATTAGTATCACATGCAATGAACAAGTGGTGCACTTGTGTATTTCAAACGAGTTGCCGTTTTTCCTGGTACTCTGCTGCGACACCCGTTGTTTCAAAGTTTGTCACGTGAACTTCCGGTCTGACATAACTGAGTAATATCAGACACTGCAAACCCAGTGCGCTCAGTTTCAATATCGCCAGGATCAGGGCCTTGAATTCCATGATCAATATATCGAATTTTGTGTGCTTCCTGTGAATTCTAATAAGAAATGGGTACTCTATAAACTGTCACGTCCTACAACCTTTCCAGATAAACTGCCCTCAAATTAATAAATTAAAAATTATTTTTAATGAGTTAATTACTCATTTTAATGCAACTAGAGGTGCGGCAAAGTATTTCCGTCTCAACGAAGGGTAGTGTGTGAAGACGACAGGTGCCAGACTAACAAAGCATTTTTTTTTACAAAAGTTCTATATAGTCTTAAAAAACAAACAAAGAAAAACTATATTCCAGTTTCTACAGTATATGTGTTTGCAACTTTGCCTACCCAATTTGTGTAACGCAAACATGGCCTCATGTTTTAGTGAAACAGGAAAATACTTTTGCTTTGTCTCTTAATTATTAAAAGAAACTATTTTGTGCAAACCTGACAAAAGCTTGGAGGACGCTTGAGCTCCGCTTTCAAGAGTAGAACCTGACAGCGTAATCGGACAGTGTTCGTATCGCCTTCCCAATAGCTAGCCTCACTTCACTTCTCGGTGGACACCTAAACCATGCCGCAAGGAAAGCCAAAGTGCGGACACCCTCCAGCTCCTGTATGCATGCATGCGGCGCGACGAAACAGGGCCACACGGCGGGGCAATGCCGTTTAAAAGCGCGCCCGTGGGCCCTTTGTGCCATCTTTCAGGCGATAGTCAAGCCACTGAAGAACCTCAAAGATGTGCGTACCACCAACACTGAATGGTGTATATAAATAGCTCGCCGTTAGTATGCGTGGTGGCCAAGCGGCTAAACGCATCACACCACAGAGCAAGGGGTCACAGTTTTGAATACCCAGTCCCACTTGAACCAAAGATTTTTTAATAATTTATTTGCATCTACTTCGAATTTTCGCTCACAACCAAACACCACCACCGACCCCGAAATTTCTGCGAAACGAGCTCTTTAACGCTACAGCATTAAAATAATTACGTATATTAGCCCTGATGCCCTTGCAGTCTCACTTCATGTGCCAATTTGGATGCCTTTATTGTCAAACGCAGGAAAAATTGCATAGAGTCTTCTGATCTAAGTGAAGAAATTAGTTTCACATATAAACCATATGTCTTTTTTCCTGCCAACCTTCCAAATTTCGGTAAAAGGACTTGTCGGCAATTACTGCGTCTACACATTTTGCAAACTCAATGTGGCAAAGCAAATGTTGCTGGCTTGGCCAAGCCAACCAGTAGGAGCTAGAAGGGGTCATCCATTGTCCAGCAGAGATCACAAAAGCCCATTCAGGTTGTGGGTCTCGGATTGCAACCTGTGAGACATCAGACTTGAATGGTCATTTTACAGTAGGATCAGAAGCATCCAATGGGTGACCCCCTGGCCGTTTCAGGAAAATGAAACTGACACAACTAGGTGGTTGACAATTAACTGCACAGATTTAACGGGATGGAGTACAGTTCAATATGACTGGTGGTACCCCGATCCCTTTCAACTTTCCTAATAGAGTAGCTTTCCATTAAGCTACATGTATACATTTCTGCAGAAACAATGTGACGGTACAAGCACAGCAGCAAGACTAACTCATCACGCCTAGTGTCATTAGCAGCGAGCAAGTCGAAGCCATCTGTTTAGTGCTCCCGACCCCCTATAGGCAATTTCAAAGTGCCATCATCGCGGGCAGTTTGGTGGTCAACCAAAGACCCAAAGGTAAAGCTATTAAGGTCTATGGAATAACTTGGTTACACCTATGCAAGTCACCTGTGATAGTAAGCGAGATCTTGCTGGCTGATCTAGCCCAGAATTGCAGGTGCGACTAGCCACAGAGCTAGTAGAGTCGTTACAGGCAGCTTAAAAAGAAACTGAAGACATATTAAGTTGATGTGAGAACATCCTGTTAGAACAATATCCTAGGAACCTTTCAGCAGCTTCAGGCAAAGGAAATAATTTACTTCCGACTACCCAAAAGCAAGTCCTTCTCAGTGTATCAAATAGACATACAAACAGCATTTGCTTCCAGCCTTCAATGTTCTGTAATGATGTAAAGCATTAATCTATTGCCATTTGCCTTTAATGTACCTTTAACTAGGGCATTTCCTCTTAGTGGTGAATCAACACCATTCCAAACGTAAGCATGCACAAACATTAACTGCACCTCACATCGTACAGCATTACACGTACATACAACAGCCCAGGATGGTGGCACCGGTGTATTGAAAACTGAAAAAGTTCTATGGGGGGCCGGAGCTAAACGAGCAGTCCAACGCCATGCAAGGCAACGATACTTACCCGCTCCCACAACACCGACCATTAGCAACATTTCATCACATCCGTCACTGGGAACGGGCCCTTTAACCTTCACAAAACCCTTTGAAGAAAGGAAAAAAGGGGGAAAAGAAAGGAAAAGGAAAAAAAAGGGAAGGCAATTGACGGGCAGCTCACAGGCAACTACACACTGAAGACGTCATGCAAGCAGACACTCCGGTATGAGCAGTGCTAGCACTTGACAAAACTGAGTTCGACATGAGTTTTGGCACTGGACGTGTCTACACACCAATGATCAACTGGGAAGTAGAAGAGAACATATTAATTCTGACGCATTGAACAAATTACATGCACCATGTCACTGAGAAAATTACTGACCACTTGGTCACACCAAAAAAATCACAAGATGGCTTGCTAGTAAAAGTTCTCGGGTCCAACGTAATTTTTGTATCTGTGCTTCATTCGCTTAATGTATGCTCAGCATAATGCCACATTCTGTAGTCCGCTGTCTCTGCCTCTTCTGACTGAAGCTTAACACTACAGCCAATGAGAATGTCCCACCGGAAGCATTATTAAACAAAAATTGCTCACGGTTTACCAAGAGTGAATTTATGGCCCTCATCAATCAGTGGGAATGACAAAATTGCACAAGCTAGACATCACATTTTGGTCCTCTGGTGTGAGGCAACACCAAAATCTACAGTGACCTGAAAGACGTTAGAACTGTAAAAGACCTCAAAGCTGCATGGATGTGTTTTTTTTGTAGGGGTGTGTGAATAGTGAAATTTAATCTCGAATCAAATCGAATAGTGCCGAATAGTGGCCAGAAATATCGAATAGTATATTTACACGAAATGTGTACCGCCAGTTACGGCAAGACAAAGGAAAAATCAGGGACACTACGGCATGCTGACAGCTTCATTACACACTTGTCCGGGAGTGGTTTTTGTTTCAGCTTTTCTGGGTGTGCAGGCATGTTGATAGAAAAGCCGCCATTCCAGTCCGTAGCGCCACTCCTAACCTCCTAACCGAGGGGTGTACGGTAGCTAGTCTTTCTTTTCCCCTAGGTCGCGTAACATGGCTCATCTGACAACAGTAACGTAGTGTTGTGCTTCATCGCCATGTGTGCTCCGGGCCCAAGTCTTCGGGCACCTGTTCACAGCAGCGTTTTAACTGCGCACCGGAACGATGAAAGTTTCTGAACTAGAGGTGCGGTGCGGCAGTGGCGACTGCCCAGCGTGAACAAATTTTTACATGCAAAGCCAATCACCGAGGGTTTCGCAGGCCAAAGTCAGGTCCTTTCACAGCGCTTGCGGCATATACGACTGAACTACGCAAGAAGTCCGTGCCTTCGTTTCGGGAGCGAAGTTGTGAAGGACTGGACAGTTTTCTCATGTGCTTTTATACGTGTGGAAATGACATAATCTCCTGTAAGATCGACATGCGCTCGCTCGTGAACCAGGATGTCAGTGAAAGTTTAACGAACGGCGACGTTAGCGTTAGTTTTAGCCACCCTACCCTAACCAAGTTGCACCGCTGGCCTTTGTGGCATTTTAGATATTCGTCCTGTCAAATTATTCGATTAGGAACTATTCGATTCGAATTTGAAACTCGAATATTCACACACCCCTATTTTTTTGCCTAACTAAACTGGGAGCTGAAAAGTGAAGAGCGACGGTACTACAGACGAACTCGTTTATAACGAACTCGAAAGTGCCACGAAAACTGGTCGTTATATCAGTAGTTCGTTGTAAATGGATTCGCCCTCAAAAACATGCACTTGGCCACCAAGTCGCTTTTTTTTTTGTCTGCGCATTTTTATTGAAAAGTGCTAACAACCCCTCTGGTGAAAAGTTAGGCCTTTTCGCGCTGTGAAGCGACTCCCGCTGCGTGCACGAGTGAATTAAACCGCCTTTGTAGTCAACAGACACCCGTTTCACTGAATCGCGGTACCGCGACGTGGAGCCGATCATTCCGGGATAGTTGCGTGCAGCGCGTGCCTCTTATGTTTTAGAAGACCTGTTTTAACTTTTTTTCTCGCTTCGTATACGCCATATTTTTACTGCAACCGTGTCTGAAGTGTTAGTTGTAAAAGTAGGAGGCTTTGAAAATAATAATATAATAATATCTGGGGTTAAACGGCTTTGAAAAATGTTCGCTATATGTAGACACAATTTCAGTGGGCAGCATAGGAAAATCGTAAGTGCACCGAAATATGGTCGTTATAACCGACAGATCCGTTATATCTGGGATCGTTATAAGTGGGTTCGACTGTAACTCCAATTACAACAGAGCTTCGAGCACACTACAATCATCTGATTATGCAGAAATAGCGTTGTACCAGCCCAACAACATTAAATTTGCACAAGTCTCAGACGCGCACAGAAGTTGTGCTCTGTGTTCCAAGTTTAAATTTCATTACATTGAAACCGCAACCCTTCACATACCTTGCGATTCACAAATGAATGCCTACAGGATTTTGTTTATGAGGGCATAATGTAGTGTGCTGAAGCACTTATGCAAATTGGCACCCTTTGAGATAGATGCTTTGCAAAAGGATCAACAGGTGGGCTAGTTGGTATATATTCATTCAGTGAACTATGCTTTGTACACATTTGTGTACACAACTTGTTTTTGCTAGTTGTGTCGACCAGCGGCTAAGCAAGATACATTAGCTTTGTGTAAGTTGAACCTCCTGCATATGATCACTTTGCTGAAGGCAGTACCACTCAAACGAGTCATTCAACAAGCCACTTTTCCGCAAGCCGTGTCAAAAGTACTATTTTTCTTTGCTCGAAATTAACATATTCAAAACGAAACTGCACTACATTTCCAGCCTGAGATTTGATTCACTCATGTAAAAATAGAACACGAGTGACTTCACGGTAGATAATTTCAAGATAAAATCAATTACTATAAAACAGAAATCAATGTATTATGACATGTTTGTTGCAACAGAGTACCTAGTGCCTTGAAATAATGTGCAAGTTTCGCATATCTACAGACAGTTCTTCATAGTTAGTGCCTGAAAGGGCTGCAACAGATTGACATGATGAAAAACTAAGAATTTGTTAGTTTAACTGTATACATACAAAATGTATCCATACCAGCAAATTGCAAGCATTTCAGGCTATCTAGCACTTCACAAAACTACTGAACTCTATTGCATGTTATGGTGCAATTTTTTCCACTAGAGTGCAGAATAACTACTAAATTATAACAACTACAATTAATGGACATAAGGCTACAACTTATATCCTACAGAGGCATCCAGTTGTTTTGATTACGAGTGAAGGCCGTGCACAAAAACATGCAACTCCACAATTTGGCAGTAAACCTGTTCAGAGCTATGGTGTCCCTGTTATTAGGCACTACTTTGCAACGCAAGTGAACACTCATCTCATTTGGTGGGAGAAAAAAGTAAGACTTCATCAGCGAAAATGGCATCGAATTTAGCGCAGTGTTATCTTTAAGTACTTCCTTAAGTTCCAGCCACCTTGCATTCAGTAGCTTTTCAAAGCTGAGCAGGCAACAACAACAAAAAAAAAAAATTCTGGGTTTATATGTTTTAAAGCATGACAATGCGATAACTGGGCATGTGGTGCTGGGGCCTAATTTATTTTGACCATCTGTGGTTCTACAGCACACCATTACGCATACATGGGGGTTTTGTGCATTTCGCCCCGATCAAAATGCGATCGGGATCAATCAATTGGTTAACCATTACTCTGCACAATGCAATGATACACAAAAAGTGGTCTTGCACTTGCAACGCAGAAAAACAACTAATACAACTTAATATTTCCATCTTTTGCACTGCGATATTCACGGAGAAGTGTGAAAAGGTGATTCAATTTTTTGTACGTATCTGCATTTAACAGGCTAATATAGGACTGACATTAGTGCTTGCAAATTACGTACACTGTTACAATCACCTTCGTGTACTTCCATGGCTGAATCGGATTGCATTTGCAGGTGGTTTGCTTTCTTAGCTACAAAATTTTTTTCTTTTTTTTTTCACATCTGCAGGCCTGTCTTCGGCCTGTTATGGTGCACACGTCACGGCACTAAAAATTTTAAAAATGAAACAGGCTAGCACGGGGTGCAACGTCAACTACATCTCACTGTTTAAACCTCAGTGCAGTTTTCTGAAACGTCAAAAATTTCCAAGCATAACCTATTAGATTCAAAGTCACGCAAGCAAAATTACGGCAGTACCATTTGGCAAAGAAGCACGGCTAGTTAAATACGTTAACAAAAACGACATTCGTCGGCGGCGCCTAATGCCAATGGCTACGTTCGCGTAAATATTGGCCACGCAAGCATTTATCCTTAAAGTGTGCCGGTGTTTTCGCAACCTCGCGACTTCGGAATGTGGCCGGTAACCACGAGCAAGCGACCTCGTGTTGTCAACTCTTATAGGCATTACGCTTAAAAATAGAAAACCAATCGATTATAACGCGCACCAAAGGTGCAATCTACACAGACCGCAGGTTGTTGAACTTAATCTCTTCGCCATGAAGTCTTTAGTTCTTATTACACAACATGCCTCTGCGTTTTTGACAGCCTAAGCCTCCTTATCTAAAGACAAATTAACACCGGCATACCGTTTGCCAAAATAAACGCGGCGTAAAATCAGTTTAGATAACTTATATCGAAGAACAAGAACTTATCGCAAACACGAACGCCGGCGATAACAGCGGGTTTCGAGGAAAAAGCAGGAAAACAAGGTCATTTCCTGCGAGCGCACTTCGAATGACAATGCAATTCGCGCGCACCAGATCCCAAGATTGCACCCTGCTCACGCGGCCACTTCCTGCAGCAACGCATACTGACGGTTGAGGGGATTAGCAGCGATTACCGTCGTATTACCGAAGCTAAATGGCTGAAGAACGCCCTACGGTTCAGAAAACGAGCTCGGCAAATACCGCCGCCGCTATGCCAAGCCTCGTTTGACGCCTCGCGAGAGTTCACTCCCCCCCGCCAACCATTCCCCCACTACCTCCCATTCCCGTTTTTACTTTTTTCATAACGAGCCCCACGTAACCCAAAAGGCCGTCAGGGCTGCGACATTTCCTCGTTCACAGATAGATTGGCGCATACCGAAAACGCTAGGCCTCGAGTGTAAAACGAGGCCGCAGGCGAAGCGGTTACATACCTCCAGAATTTCCTGGGCGGATTTGTGAGCAGGCCGGTGCAGTGGACGGTGATGCTGTCGCCGACGTTTGGTCGAGGTCCTATGCCCGGCTGTATTACTGTTTTGAGGACACCAGGCGTAACCTGGTACGACTGGGCCATCATGTTGGCGTACAGTTTTAGGCCGTGCGGGGGTTCGGAGTCACGAAAGATACGAGTTCCCGGGCGCGGGAACAAAAAGCAATGGAGGCTGACAGGCAAGAACCGCGCTGGCGTTTGCGATGCGTGCGGACGGGACGGCTGCGGCTGGATTCACCGGTCGGCTTGGACTGGATTGGAACGCTCGCGGTAGAGATGGTGATCGCTAGAAGCACTAGAAGCGCAGCCAGGCGGCGCGAAATTTGAAAGATAACAGTGCGCTTCTACGAGGTCGTTTGCTGAACGACACTTTGTATCGTTGTCAGATGCTGGAGACACACTTAAAATGGATGTAACTTTCTGTCACGCAAGAAGAATTGTTATTCATCTTGCGTGCATTTCCTTGTAACGCCGCGAGCACGGAACTTTCAGATCACGGACGGCGTGCGGGCTATCAGCGTGACATACCATCTTTGATAGGAAGGACTCAACGCGCAAACAAGGTTGATCACGATTAATGTTGCATAGCAAAAGCACGCCCGAGAGGGTGCGACCATATATTTTTTTTTTTTGAAATCTTGCCCTTTGGCATAGTCTCTCAATGAAACAAACACACACAAAAATGTGGTTCTTGTGTAGGCCCTGGTGTAGTTAGAAATACTGCGCTAATGCCGTTGGTGTAGTTCTAAATCCTGCGCTTAATGCAGCTCTGCTACCGTGAAACCAGAGGAAGCGCGTAGCTCAGGCAACCCAGCGATTCCCTTGACGCTTCCCACCGCCTCGGCAATTGAGCGCTTGCCGAGGCGGTGGCGCCCTCTCTTGCACGGCGCGGGTATCAGCCGAACGTTTCAGAAGCGCTTTTCGCGATTTTAGGTAAATTATTGCGAATAATTCTTGGTTATTTCTATAGTATATATAATTTTAGACCGTGTTAGTTTATTGTGCGCTAGTTTCGAGCATTGTTAGCCTTGTTTTAGGCCTCTATTAACCACTGCGTGACCATGCGACCACTAGTGGTGCCAAGCCTGAAGTTTCTTTTTAGTTTTCTTGTTCTTTCTTTCTTTTCCTCTTTTCTTTGTTTATGTCCTTTTCTGCTTATTTCCATTTAATTATTTATCCCGATTTCTTTCTCTTTCTTCCTTTTCTTTACCTCTCTCTTCCTCACTTGTTTCCTGTTTCTTTCTATGCTATGCTTTACTCTCTCCCCTCCTTCTCACCATCACTTCCCTTTCCCACCCCTTGCTTCACTATACAAGGCTATGCTATGCTCTGCTAGCGTGCCTGGATAATCGAGTGTTTACGTTGCTCGCCTTCGCATCATGGGAATGTGGTTTTGAATCCCGCCTCTCTAGGAATCGTTTTTCGCTAAAAATTTTCCTGTTTCTTTTTCTTTCTCTCTCTCTCTTGCTCTCTTTCTTTCTCTCTCTCTGCACTCGGTCTCTCGCCCATCAGAAATACTGCGCCGGAGAAATGGGCGCACGTGTTCTGCGAGCAAAGCAGAAGATGATGACGATAAAGAAGAGGACGAAGAGAGCGCGTGTTGGTTCGTGAAGATCATCATTCCTGTTCACACGTCACGGACCAATGGCGAGTTTAACCAGCTCCACTGTTGAAACAAAGAAGAAAACTTGAGGAAGCTTGAGCTTCACCATTAGAGACTTACTGTCAAAGCCAATGAAGTTTTCGCTTCTGGCAAGAGAGAAAGGGTAAAGAAAGGACTGGGAGGTTAAGCAGAGGAAAAATGAAGGGGAAAACTTCCTGTCGTTGTTTTGTCGTCGCACAAGTTTCAAATGAACATTGAATTTATCCGACTGCGTCGTTCATATAACACTTTACAGTGTGGCACACGCCGACGCAGTGGGAAATGCGGAGAGTGGTACCCCCCCACCTCACTGTCCTTTTCATAGAGAGTCCAACATATACCTTCAAAGGGTCTACGCCACGCATTGCGCTATTCAATTTGCTGTTTATTCTCTATGTTTGTTGCTTTGAAGAATGGCTTCTCGACCTTGTCAAGCTTTTTCGAGACATTTCAGTAAAACGCTGACGAAATGAACGCCATCATCAGTCGTGATGTTATTATTATCTGCACTTCTTTTTTTGCAGTTGGATTCTTCTAGCTGAAGCAAGGAAATGGCATGTTACACAAGGTGCCTTTGCATGATGGGTGCTTTTGCAAGGTGTCAATTAATGCTCTTGAAAGCAAATTGGTCAGTTGGCTTGCTTCTTATTTGCTCAGAGAAGCCCAACACTTTTATGGAGCATTTCAAATGAAATTTTATAAAGGGCCAAATGCTAAATGAGGTGCAGCCTATCAACTGTCGATCAAGTGTCTCACCAGCATTCACGCATAAAATATTTGCCGTAACCTCCTTTGTGCTCCCATATCCACAGCACCAAGACATTGACGGTAAAGGTGCACAGTAATGGTTATGTGTACAGAGCACAGGAAAGTGCGCATGCTAAATATGTACTTCTTTATTATTTCGTTACAACTGCATGTCTTCAGTACAAATGAAAATTTTCTTGCTCTGCATTTTTTTTCCAGTTGTCTTTAGGCAAAACTCAAATAAATGCTGCCTCTCTCAATATTGGTCACCAGTACCCGAGGGTAGTGGCAATGTTAGCCTTCAAGAGGCAGTGCAACCACACTTTAGTGATGTGCTTTGCAGTTTGTCCAGCTGTGTTGCTACGTAACAATGCTATTCAAGATCTCGTGACAATAACTTACATAAAGATGCACTGTGCAACGTAACTTGGTTAAACCAGTCATTAGGAACGATCAGAGACTTACTGTCAAAACCAAGGATGTTTTCACTTCTGGTACACTTGCCGACGTAAGACTTTATACTTAGCTATTCACTTTTGCTACGAGGCGTACTGCTGCTATGTACAGACATACAAAGCGCACATTGCAGGAAGTCTAAGCCTCACTATGTGATGGGACTAGACACAAACTGATGTACAGTCACTACCAAGGTGAACCCGTATGGGAGCCTGTGCAGCATGGAGTTCCTCTGTGTGTTCCCCTTGGGGAACATTCAGTGGGGGGCATATATAGTAACTACAGTGCAGTGTGTTCACCTCATAAGCACTGCCCAAAACTTTACGCAATTCACTATCCTGGATATGTGCTGTGGCCATCATATCGTAAGGTGTCATGTGTGCTGCCAGGTCCTTTCACTGTATCCTGTGTTTGCATGCCAGTGCAGAAAAGAATGCTGTGTGATAAAACACACGAAATAAGTTTTGCTTTCCCTTGTGCCATTTACGTTGGATGCAGATGCAACAGCGATGATGTCGATGTCATGGGTTCAGCTGGAGCGCTTGTGTAATAACTATGGCAACAGATAGGCACATACAACCAGTGCTGTGAAGGAAAAAGCTCGGCAGGAAGCACACAAGTGAAGAAAACAAGGTGCAAGACTTTATTTAGCCAAGGGCAGCGTAAGTGAAGCCTTTCGAAGTGCGCCAGACAATATTTGACCCGCATCAAAAGCAACAACTGCACAGCTCAAGAACATCTGTTTTTCCGATTAAATTATGCCACGCATTATTCAACGCACAGCCCAGCTAGGGTTTCCAAGGGTACATGCATCTCGTACGCTGAAACCAGCTTTTTTTCCAAAGAGTATAAAAATACGTCCTAGCAACTTCTGCCACTGTCGTCGTATTACAACAGTTCAACAGGCTTTGAAGGACTCGGTAAGACGAACAACTCAAGATACCGTCGCTTTCGATTCACGTAGCACCCCAACAGCGACCTGCATTTGTCTAACAACTTCAAAGGAATTCTGAAGAAAAGTAGCTAAATGTTCAGAGTGACAAATTATTGATTTCAAGGGCACAGTTGTAAGCAATACAAGAGGGAAAACCAAATTTGTTTAATCAATGATTATTTGTAACATACCGATATGAATGCGACATATTGAATACCTTTCCACTAAGCAGTTAGTCTTATGAACACTTTTGCATTTGCCAACTGTGTTTATGTTTGTTTATGTTGGGTTTTATGGCGCAAAAGCGACTAAGGCTATGCTGCGCCAGCCAACTGTGTTTAGCCACTATTACCTGTAAAAGGTAATTTCAGTGTTCCCTCTCACATTGCTCATGACTGTATACATGTTTTATTAATTTTGCAGTATGCTGCTGATTACTGAGCGAAACTAAAATGAAACTTTCATGTTCTTGAACTTTATTTACGTTGAAATGTCAATGCTGGCTAATCTGTGCCGCGTCGAAGACTTGAAGATATTTTCTCATGCACTTGAACCACTAAGCATAGCAACAAGGCCTCGAAACGTGCTAATTTCAGTCTTTGGCTTCTTTCACATACAATAAAGTCTATCTGCACCAATAAAAATTTCACCTACGTAGCACTGAAGAAGTTTATGCAAACTAGACCTCTCAATGAGCAAGACCCTGCATGTAGCTTTTTTAAGTTATGTGTCACTCACGGGAGCACAAGAGGTCGGTGTAATTTTGATACAGCGCAAGCTACACTTTTCATGTACCATTTCAGGGAGAATGACAAAGCTTTTTGAGGATACGGGCTGGGCTCCAATACCTCGATTAAACCAATCAAATTATCGTAAACGAAATGTTTGAACAACACAGAATGTCAGCTAGTGCTGCCATCTGAAAGAAGGCTTTTCGCATATCTCACGTATGGGTCACTTCTGAAAGAGATTCAACATCAGGCATCGAGAAACATATTGATACTGATCTCTAGAATGACTGAAATCTGGACGCAGATTCTGAAAAATGGAGTCCTTGTTCCATGGTCATGATTTTAACACGACCACATGGGGTGCCTAATGAAAAAAAATGCTTGAGACCAGTTTTAAAGTTGGGCACGCCCCTCCCCCCTCTCCCCCCCCCCCCCCAACAACCAACCGCCCCCCCCAAAGCAAGCGCCTCTGTGAAGCTCACGTACATACTTATCAAAAAAATTTTTAAAATATATATGGGACAAAGACAATCATGTGAGGGCAGCGCCACTAGGAAGAGGTCTACGGGCTGCATGCGGCCCTCAGACCAAATGTTTGAGACCCCTGCTTTAGAACAACACTACGGCTACAAGAAGTAACCTAACTGTATGCTTAAGACTACGATGACCCGTGGACTTTTAAACTACACCCTAATTTGAATGCACTAGCATTTTTTCTGTATTCTGCTCCACTGAAATGTGGCTGGACCATTTTCTCACTACCCTAGCCATGGCAATTCAGCTGAAAAACACGAGATTGGGGGTACATTCATTTGGCAAGATAAGTTGCAATGTGCGCTTTGTGCGATATTAAAACTAACATGTATGGTAACAAAATAATGTTTGCAACTGAGTTACTCAAAGTGATGCTGGGGTAATATCTGTATTACTGTTGTCTTGTAACAAGCAACACATGGACAATAAGTTTTCCAACACGATGGAAATACTGTTTCAGACTCCATTTTATTCCACCTTGAGACATTTAATTCATATATCTATAATTTCTAGGAGTGAGGTTGTTGCACAACTAACAAACATACGTGTCACCACGAAAGGGCAGCTAGCCTTGATTAGCACGTTCATCACAAAAATATAATTGGAGGAGTTCGTTCGCTGTCGTAACGCTTAAATGTAGAAGCAGCAGGCAACACAAGCAGGAACTCGAACGATTGTAATGTTGAAAAAATCAATTAGTCCTTTTTGAGTTTCCTTACATTTCTGCTTGCGTTACCTGCCTGCACATTCAATATTTATGGAACTTGGTTAGCGGTTCTTTCGTGTTAGTTAAGAAACCTCTAACTGTAGTGGCACCGGCGATAGAGGTATGGCAGCAATGCACTGACAGCATCTCCAGGGTACACAGACAAATGCCATAAAAAACCCACACAACTTGCTGAGCATTACAAAGATTAGCTAGAGCTGCATTGCAAGGCATACAATGTTCAATACACCAAGTTTCACAAAAAAAAAAACCAAGAAAGATGTAAGTGGTGGCTCTCGTGTTGTCGCCATACATTTTGCCGCTACCTGTATGGTGTTCTGACCCTGCAGAAAGCAAATTGCTGCTCAATTTTGCCAACAAACACTCAATGAAACAGCTAGCCTTCAATGTTGTATATTTCGCTCACTGTACACTCGGGTAGAAACAAACTTATCTTGATAACCATTCTGACATCACACAAGCAGCATTCGTTATAACAGTACCAAGCAAAACAAACAGGTACAACAGGGATGCGCAACTACACCATGACTTAAGCTGACAACCTGGACCAACAAAAGGCCAGTAATTGCTAACAGACTCCAAAAAGGTTTCTAGTGGTCCCATAGAAACCGGTAACAGCTCTCACCGTTTTGCATTGCATTGCAGTGCTAGATATAGCACACTGTCTTCATGCATTGTAGAATGACTTAAAAGTAAAGACTGACAGGTATACGTGTATAACGAAAACTGTGCGTGAGAATATGTAAAGTCCTCATGGGTTGAAATGCAACAGTAATTTTTCCATCATAATGACTGCTATGAGCAATTGCTCGAGATAATTATGTCATGTCGCTACGAAACTGGCCGCTAAAAGTAATCTTAGGTCTGCTGTAAGTGTTCCGGTCAGAAGTACGCCGATATGACACAAACTGGAGATGCTGGAAACGAAAGTTAGTGTATTACTTAGCCCTAAATTTTCGCGTTTCAATCTGTGAGCACGATACAGAAGGCAAAACACTGTGAGAAAGAGCAGGTGATCAGTGAATTGGATAGCACAATAATGAAAAACTAGCATCTCATCGCCAACCATATGTTCCATCTCAGATTCCTTGCCATGAAATGCAACAAACAAGTACAGCAACAGCATTGTTAAACATGCAAAACATCAAGGTTAACAAGTGCACATGCCTGCAGCCAAAGCAGCAAACAGAAATGCTGCGTGGAATGCACAGAGCCTCGAACGATGACATTTACGAGAAGGCAACCGTTCTCAATGCTCCGGTAAAGTAGAGCAGACGATGATACTTGCAGTCATCCACAAAAGTTTACAGGACATGGGTTCCACGAAAAATGCGAAAGTTATCATTGTTAAAGGGGTCTTGAAGCACCTTTTCAAGTAATCATCGAACGACCTTGGCATCGGACTTCATTGCCTCACAGATTGGTTGCCGCAAAAATTTCTCGAATCCGTCAAGAACAAGCGGAGTTACAGGGATTTAAGCGCTTTCTCTCTTTTCTTGTCCCGACGAGCACGCTGGAAGCTACACAGGGGAGATGGCATGGGGGAAAGAAGTTACATCAGCGCGTGTCATGACCTGGAGAACGCGGCATGAACTGCGCTCGCTCTCTCCTGTTGCGATTCCTGTGTGCACTAGTGTGGCTACTGTGTATTGTTAGCAGACTATGGATTGCAGAACCGGCATGTGGCGACACCCCATGTCAAGAAGTGCATCTGATTCAAATACCGTTCCCGACTTGAGAAAGTGGCAACTTTGTGCTCCGCTTGTAAACTCTATGTGCCACGCACGATTACAAAACCTGGTTAAACTGTTTGTTTATTTATTTATTTATTTATTTATTTATTTATCATAGTACCCACAGCGCCTAAGGGCATTACAGTGCTGTTCGTAGAATGTGTTCCGTGCAGACCGCAGCGCTACGCACTGACAGTTGTTGGCAGCAGATGCGAGACACGTGTGCTTATGCTGGTTTGGCATGAAACTATAGTATGCAATATAAACAAAAAGCTCTACAACTTGCATTATCGGTGCGCTGCCCAGTGAATCTCTGATGCACTTTCAACATCGCGTCTAGATGGGCCTTACAAAGCGGCACTAATTGCGCCGTCTCGTGACATTGACATGAATTCAAGTACAAGAAAAAGAGAGCATTCAAACAATACAGTTTTACTTTTCTACCAATGCAAAGGCAGCAACAGTCATTACCGCATGCTAGCTTTTTTCTTTGCCCTTACATGACAAAAACGATGCAACAAAAATGCCTGTCAAGAGTGGTGGTTAAGAAATGCTCAACACTTGTCATTGCTCGTTCTTTACTAAGGTAGACAGTGCATCAGAAAGAGATGATACAAATTGTCATGAAAGGGCACAATTAACTCATTTTTTAACTGGTGACAAATGAAAGCTGAAAACATCACTATACTGGTGTCGCATGGCACACTGCTGATCACGATTGAGCATGATGAAAATCAAATATCTCAAGATTGATTGGTTCCCTTTAGCAGCTCACGTAAAACAGCCAATGACGATCAAGAAATTCGATCTGGATTAGGACTGATCGCGATCAAAAGCGACTGTGTTACGCCAGTATTGGTCCTCCCTGGGTGAGTGAAATGTGAAGGAGCATGGCTACTCTTTGTCATCTGTTTTTAATGTTGAATTTGTACGTTGAAATCGTTTGGCGACGTCAATTTTCGCAATTCTTTTCGCATCAAGCTTCAGATGGCCCAAGAAATGCACTTTAATACAGAGCTCATCACATAAAATGTGGGTGCAAGGCCCTTTAAGACATGGTGCTTTCAATTTTAGTAGACCACTGGGCAGGCTACAAGAACTCATACTGCAGCTTGAGACTGAATTTTACGCTATGTGCCTGGGCTTTTTCATTAATCCCATGTCCAGTACACTTTTCATGGTTGACTGTGCGGTCCGGCCACACATAACAGGAAGCGGCGGTTTTTAAATTTAACTGAACATTTTCAACTCAACGTTGGCATGAGCCTTTTGTGCAAACAGTGACAGTCCTTTCGCTAAGGCTCGTGTGAGGCTAAGAAGTGACGCGCATGTGAAAGCAGAACCACATATGCACACAGTACACAACCCTGGCTGAGCAGGAGACACACTTTTATTCTGTTGCAAATCAGTGTCGTCACATTGGCGCACACTTCAACTATGATAAAACAAAACATGCAAATACAGATTCTCGACCGCATCGAATGCATTGCAATGCGCAATTCAAATGTGAAAATTTGGTGTCATGGCCCCTTCAGCGATCTTGACTAGATACGTGGAAATCTAGGCTACAATGGCTGCTACAAGATTTATGTAAAACTTGTTAACGCGGCAATGTTGGCTCCCATGCATCAGCCACGATTTACGCTAATGTAAATTCAGACTTGATTAAAAGGGAATTCTACATAGACAACATTATGTAAGATCAGAGTATGTTTAACATCGTTAAAATAACTGGCTTAGTTTTCTTGGATACTTTGGCTCGCGCGTAACAGACCTAAGTGAGCATTCTACTTGTCACATTGCTAAAATTTCTATGCAAGGACACTAACAACGCATTCAGTGTATCTTGTAGCAAAATATATGCTTATCGACACGTCTGTCCCACTGAGCAGAGGCCGTGCAAAGTCTCTTTAATAAAATCTTTCCTGTGAGCTGTAACAGGTGCACCCAAAAAGTCTAAACACATGCTTAGCGGCGATAACATCTGCGATCTTGTTTCATGCAACATCTCGGTTCATTACTAGTTTAACAGTAGAGCACTTGCATCCACTAATGCACGCAAGTTTACAGGACTGGCTTGCTGTTGTCATGCATGCACATGCAAAAGCAATGTCAAGTGTGGCTTCCGTGAGCTCTTCTAGCAAGAAAATGGCTCTTAACTTGTGCTGCTGAAACATGCCAAGAAGTGTGCAGCCAGGTTTCGCCAACATGTGCGACGTAAAGCCAACTCTGCTGCACACACTGCTTGCGCTTCGTTCAATATGCGAGGCCTGAATTTGAAAACGAAACATTAGCATCGAAACCTTGCCCTTCTCAGCCATGACAGAACGAGGCCCATGAACACTAACGAGACACTTTTACGCTTGTTGTGTTTTCATATTTCAGCAAGCGATGGAACCCTTTCTTTTTCTGTGATGTGAAGTATAATGGTGGACATGCGTTTGGTAAATGAATGTGGATCAACGTCATGCCACATATCTTCATAAATAATTCAAGGTGTGATTTGCCTGGCATTCCATTCCAACGTGGCAATGTTCAGGTAAGCAAGATACGACCGGCAACGTTAGCATACCAACAAACAAGCCGAGAGTAGAGCTAAGGCTGTCCTATGCGAGTGATGCATGCTGACCGCTGCTGAACTCTGCGATAAGTTGGTTAGGGTAAGACCTACTAAAATCTTACGACGACATGGCACTTAGCATTGTGTTCTGCTGTTCAACATTGCATATAAGCAGTTACCACTTCATGTTTTCTTGCTAGGCCTGGAAAGTTCAGCACCAAAAATTTGCTTCCAATGGGTAGCCAGTTATTGAGTGTTTCGAATGAAATTTTGTTTGCCTAAATTTTAGTGCATTTGTGAAAGATTTAGTGGACTGGAACACTCTCAAATTGCTGTTTCAGTACAAACTTTGTTAAAAGACAGCAAGACTTACTTCTAGCGCTGTCACATAAAAATGTGCGTTACGGAACAGCGCACACTGCATTTTATTCCACAATTTTTTTTTGGTCACATCATAACCATTTTCCCATCATTTCTACGCAATGATGTGCCTGTAATGCGTCAGAAACATTGCCATAATTATATTTGACGATGTGGCTAATGTAAATATTTGTGCACGTATAATGCGCCTTGTGTTTCTCCATGTCAGCCTAAAAAACTGCCTGCCATCATATATAGAACAATGCTCTGAAAAGAGTTGGATACTCCTGCATTGCGCATTAATTGTAACATAAGTGTTACATAATTTTTAAACGATTCTTATGAGTCAAAGGTGTTCACTTATGCTGTACCTGCAATCACGATATTGCCCACGTAAACCATGCATTATAAAACCTATTCAGTGTATTCACTTATACTTTTGCCTGCATTTATCACGGGAATTCATCCTTGTGAGCCTTGAGCATATCCACAAAGCAGTTAGTGAATTCTAAAATATATTACAGGCCCTAGAACACTTTTGTAAGTACTCATCAAATGACCTTGCTTTAAAAGTTCATTCCCGCGTGAATCCCCCACCGTAAACATTTTTTTAGTCTGTCAAGTATATAAGCGAAGTGACAGGAAGTTATCATAGGATGAGTGCGCTGTTGATTCGTCCCGATGAGCATGCTGGAAGCTAAACGTGGGGGTGGGGCAGTCAATGGTCGTGAAACTCTCACCTGCTGCATACTTGGCCAAGGAGAGAGCAAGCGATTTTAGCTGTCTTTGAAACGAAATTGTACATTCCCTACTGGTTGCAGTGCTATAATGTTTGGCTCAGATGTTCGCAGGTGGCTTCACTACAGACTGGCCACGTATTCCGTTTCCAAAAATGGGAAAGGACCCCTTCAAATTACGCTTGCTCACATACACAAAATAGGTCAACACTTTCGTAGAAACACGGACACCAATGTGCCTGTCTCTTTGACTTTCAAATGTCTTTTTCATGCCATTAATTGGAATAGTGTCGTACTAACCAGCTAACCTTCACTAGCCAACAATGCATTGCTGCATGTGCAGCTGCCTGTCTCAACGGGAAAACATAAGAATGGTGCATCTTCAGTATTAATTCTTGACCAGAAGAGATTTTTTTACCCCAGTGCAACAAATGCCAGTGCAATCCATTAGCCGTACTAGCCCCAGTCTGCAAAAGTCATATTGCCATTAGCCTCCAAGTAGTGCCAGCCTACTTTCAGCAATTTTTTTTCAGATTACAAGCTAGGTACAACATGCACATATCTATAATATCGACGACCATCTTTTAAGTCCACATAAAAAAAATAGCATTGGTACAATTAAGAAAAGCAACACTTTCTCATCTACATTAGCATAGCACACACGCCACCGGTAGCCCTTTTTTTTTTTCTGGTACTTAGGACATTGCTTAAATGTAGCTATAGCTATCATTTCAGGAAAAAAAAACCAATCAAAGTAAAACGACGCATTAAGTCGCGTAAGACTGCCATTACATATACTGCCATTGCTTTTTATGGCTCCACATCGGAGATTCATGATGATGTCACACTGCCAAGTATGGTAATATCATGTCGGCGTATCTCAGCATGCATCACGAGCACGCTGCAGTAAGTCGTCACAGTTTTGCTTTCACTGTTTAAAGATGGAAGAAAGAAAACACTAGACTTTACAATGTTTATGTTCTAATGTCATTGTAATTTTGTACTTTTGAAAATACTTCCATGAAAAACGTAAAGACAGCAAGTTTCTAAGGCTGGTGTGCTGACCCAGAAGATGCAGTCCGGCCGCACTCAAACCTCGTTATAACGAACACGGATATAACGAATTATCGGTTATAACGAAGTAAATGAAGAATAGTCTTGTCATAGCAACAGTGTTACAAATAAATGTTTATAACGAATTTTCGGATATAACGAAGTTATTTTCGTGGCAGATGCGACTTTGTTATAATGAGGTTTGAGTGTACGTCAAAATTTGACGCCAAATGGAACATGTATTAAGACTACATTTCGGCCCAGCCTTTGCAGCTACAATAACGGACCTTGTTTGGGTTGGCTGTCACCGTGGCAACTCAGGCATTCAAGGTGCGCAACCAAAATACAGAAGCAGCAAACGCACATTAATGACACCACCGACAAAGTTCACACACACGTGAGCAAAATTATCCAGAATACGTCGAATCGTGAATGTGCGAAATTGTGCAGCATACCTGCCACATCGGAGGCAACAGATGAGGCAGTTACAGAGAGTACTAAACGTGAGCAAATATCTTGCGAGTGATGTGGGACATCACAAAAGACATTTGCATCTCTCTGCTGGCTATATTTAATGGGAAAAAGAAAATTCAAAAAGAAAAGCAAAAAATAGAAGATAGGCTGTTCATAAAAGAGCGGAGTAGAGACGCCGTACAGTAGACTCTGAGTAAACGGAAATCACTGATACGAAACTGCTGATTAAATGGAACAACTGCCTCTGATATGATTGGTTTCGTACTTGTATTCTGCACCCCTGTTCATCCCCTCAGGTTCCGTTTAATGACAGTCTACTGTATTCTATATCATGCAGTAACTGGAGACCCCAAAAGTCATGCGGTCCTTCCCACATTTGAAGCTCCGTGACTCAGCACTGTATGTCACGTAACAATTTGTAGGTGCAAGCACCTCAGCAGCAGTGATAACCACTTTGGCCCATTGGCAAATGCGTGCCTGTCAGGGCTTATTTGCACCGGCAACTGGCAGTGGTCAGGCGACCAAGTTAGTCGCAAATGATTGCTTTGGTCGTAAGGCGACTGTTTTGGTTCAGTCGCTTCGCTGCTGGATTTGTCAATTACGTGTGACATTCGTGATTGTGACATGAATGGAGTCGCAATCACGAGGCATTTAGCTGTGACAAAAGATAGCTCGCGCTAGCCGGTGTGAATATTGGTAGCTTTGAGTCGCCTCCCGGTCACCAGTTACAAGTGGTTGTGTGACTGCTTCAAGTCGCCGATAAGAATGAACCCTTACACTCCAGAAACGCACCCTTTGGGGCGTCTTTTTTGTCCCAGAACAATAATTGTCAGCCGGCGTACTTGCGTCTCCTTTTCTGAAAACTGTTGCTGCTAATTTCATATTGAGAATGCTATGTTAAACTGATGCGTAAATGCAATTCCTGACCAGAAAGTTACAGAGTACACAGCATTAGAGTAAGGAAAGGTATGCAAGCCAGATGACAATTATTGTTGTGCAAGAGAAAGACACCTCAAGTGGCACAACTGTGTTTAGAGTGCGAGACTAATAGAGTGAGAGAAGATAACATGCAAATAAGGGAACACGTGCACGTATAAATCGAGAAAGTGACTTCCACACAGTGCAGCCTTAGATATTTTACACCCTCCTGCATGAAATTTCTTTTTTGATGCACAAACGTTTTCACCATCATTCTCATATGCCTCTAGTTTCATCAACACTGCGACTCCCCTGTCAGCAGTGCTATAGGTTCTTCGAGTGTCTCCTAGAATTCCCAGCTAGAAAGTACCAGGCAAACAGTGCGAAAATAAACAGGGAGTAAAAAATGATTGTTACATCTGCATGACAAGTTGCAGAACAAAGGGCATAATTTTATACCACAAATGGTGTAAAATCACAAACCGCGTAACTCACCATCACAGAGGGCGTAAAGTAATGAGGCAGCTTTACACCGCATATGGTGCAAATTGCAGAGATTACACCACTTCAGCATTCCATAGCCTACGTCGAAATTCCAGCTGCCGTGTGCGGGCAGCTCAATACTGGTCAGAAGTTTGATACATATCATCGTGTTACGTATCAGAGTAAAACGGTACTATTACACACACGCACACTTTTTGCTTCCACGTTGGTGCGCAAAATAAAACAATGCAAACTTCAATCGAAGGACGGCACCATGGCTCGCGCAATATATATAGCCATCTCTGTTCTGCGAAATCAATTCTTGGTCCATGGCACTTTTATCAGCTCTTAAAAGAGCGCTCTTACACAATGTTCGTGCAGGAACGGTGCATCGGTGCGGAACACAGAGGTGCAGCAGGCTGCTCGTAGCAGCGTAACACTGTAACGATTCCAGAAGAATTCCAACTCGGTCCGGCAATTAACAGTTGAACAAGCCGTAAGGAAAAGGGTGTTCAGTTACGACTCGTGGCCCCCTTTTGCTTGACACATGCCTCCAAAGTTTGTCATGAAAAGAATGTATCTGAAACAGGAGCTCATGTCTAGAACAAGGACCATTAACCAAATTTTCGAGAGAACCAAAGTACAGAACGTGGGCCAGCAAAGAGGCAGTTCAAGGTGCGCGGACAACTGGAGTTAGCAGTGATCTCAACTCCAGCGAAGCAGGTGAACTCTTGGAAGATGGTGGACTGCCAAGCCGACGGCAAACTGTCCTGCCCAAGTCCAAATCGTGTCCAACCTCAAATTACGCTGGCACCCTGCGGCCCTGCACCGTGGCTGACTCCGCCCTCTTGTATGCGAGCGGCTGTTTATTTCCAAAAGATGTTCTCTGTGGGGATACTTGTAGAACGCTTAAACAGTCTGATTCTTCAGCTATGCATGGCAGTTCATCGGCAGTCTCCTTCAAACCGTACAGCAGTACGGCAATTCGGGATGTCTCACCACTTGAGAATTGGATTGTCGCCTGCTCCTGGGTTTTCCTTTTTCTTACGAGGCTCGCAAAGCTGGGACTCTTACAGGTTTGGGTGATGCTGTAGCCTTCCGGTCAAGCAGAACTGTACTTGCAACCCGTAAACAAGGTCGTAGCCGTTAACAATACGGTACAAATGGTGTTTGGAGTCCAAACAATTATTTACACCTTTTCTCCGTGCACGGCATGTGCAATTGTGGCACAGTAGGAAGCACTCGCTCACGAAACCGTCGCCACTACAGCGTTCGGGCGGTCACATCTCCTTGACAGAGCAGTGACCTGACACGGCACTCTGAGGGGTTCGCGGATCAGACCTTGATGGCACCTGTGAGCGGAGGCGTGCTGGACGCCCGCTGCTGGATCCGGCTGCTGCGAAGTCCTTCGAGTGCACTGGACACAGGTGTCTTGGTGTCAAAGAAGCTTGCCAGATGTTCGTCCTTGTGTAAGCACGCTCGGAATTGCTGGAAGCTGATGTGCCAGTGCCGGTCCCACATGTCCGACGACACGGTGGCTGCCGTGGCACCACAGTCCCGAGGAGCCTCCTGCATGGAGAAGGGGAAAAAAAACCGAAGCAATAACTCTCTACTGGGGAAATGTCAGACAGGGCATAAGAATAATTTGGAATCGCCCCATTTAGTCAGCATAAGCCAGCACCAGCTGCCATGAGACACCACCTGATTGCCAGTGTTTACACTCATCAGTGATCGTTCTCAGATACTTTTTGTCTGTCCGTACACTTCTTGGCATTTGCAGATCATCTGCATACTGGAAAATAAGATGTGAATAGCTGGTGTCATTGTGGCACCTGGCAGAGAAGATCTCAACCTACTGCATAGCCTGCGCAATCAACTCCGGCAGTGCTCCGGCCGCACCATCACGCAGCCTGAGTTGACTGTGGAGACTATGCGGAAGGTAGCACAGCTCAACCCACCAAATGCACTGCCGTTGCCAGTGATGGCTGCCATTCGACGAGTTAAGGAGGAAGAACAGTGCCGAGGAGGAGGGTAAGAAGACTGCCCATAGCTGCCTTGACGCAAGCTGTGTAGCTCAATTTGTGGTATAAATGATTTGACGATGCCGCAGCCTTAAACGCTGACAAAATATCCAAAAACCATTTCAAGGTCCCTTTAAAAAACTCACTGTTGTTATTTTCACTTAGCTCAGTAACTGACCCAATAATGTTGAATGTTGGCCAAGTTGGTACGGGATCATCTGAAAAAACTGTGCAGCAGTACGAGACAAGAAGAAAGGAAGAACGGGCAAACAAGCAGCGACTCACAACTGGTTTATTGCAAAAATGTATCACCCTTATATAGCCGCAGTAAGGACGGCGTGCCACTCAGCAAATAACAGCGTACACAAAAACAAAAACCAATGCTAGTCGCACATTTCAATCAAACAATCAATGCAGCGTAACTACCTGTAGCATGTCGAACACAGATACACGAATTTCTTGTCAGATAGACTGATAGAGGGACAGCTAATACACTAGTCTCCCTTTCTGCTGATGTGAAAGGCCTCTATAATCTTGCGGCCTACGTATCTCCTTTCCCTTGATACAACTATCGACTCATTAAAGACTGGTTCGCAACCACACTCTCGGCAATGCGCGGGCAAATGTAAGCCCGGGGCATTGGAAAGCGATCGCTCGTCTTCCCTTTGCCTCATATTAATGCATCTGCCACTTTCACCAACATATGATTTCCCGCACGCCAACGGGACCTGATACGCTATGCCTACCTTGCATGGCACATATTTGTTCTTATGCTGAACATGACACTCATTTCTCTGTATCACACTGTTGCATTGTTTCCTTTGGCTCACTAAATTGGAAACCTTCAACAGCTTAGCTGGCGCTGAAAAGGCTATGCGTGCTCCATACTTTGCGCCTACTTTCTTTAGCCCATGGGAGAGGCCATGGACATACGGGATCACCGCAAGCCTGTACTTGTCAATGACCTTCTTACTATCCCCCTGTGGTTTCCCTTCCTTTTCTTTAAGCGTACCAGCTTATTGCAAACAGTGACTGTCATGTGGTCCGGATTTGCGTACAGTCAAACCTCATTGTAATGAAGTCACATCTGCCACAAAATAACTTCATTATATCCCAAAATTCGTTATAAACGTTTATTTGTAACACTGTAGCTACGACAAGACTATTCCTCATTTACTTCGTTATAATCGATAATTCGTTATATCGAGGTTTGAGTGTATCTGCATTTCACATGCTACAGGTAACTACATTGCATTGATTGTTTGATTGAAATCCGTGACTCGCGTTGTTGTTTTTTTTATGTTGTTATTAGTTGAGTGACATGCCATCCTTGCTGCGGCTATATAAGGGTGATATGTTTTTTCAATAAAACAGTTGTGATTCTGCGCTTCTTTGTCCCTTCTTTTTTTCCTCATGTCCAATCCTGCTGCACAGTTAGTTCAAAAAAAAAAAAAAAAACTGACCTACAGCTGGCTTTCTGACTGAGACAGTCAGGAGATGATGATGTCCATTACACAGTGTTTTTTTGGAGTTGAATAAAAAATTGTCCATTTAAGGTCAGAATTCCCGACAATAAGCAGTGCATGGTACGATTAAAAAAACAAGTGCTGTGGTTGAACTCACCCGATCTGTTGTCCCATCTCCCCTGGAATTCTCACCACCAGCCGAGTTGTCAGGCTTAGTCTTGGCCTCATGGTTCATCTCGCCCATTTGTAGCAACTCGGTCCCTGCAAGTATAGTACAAGAGAAGAAGTGCAGCAGTTTAACCGTTTGAGGGTCGAATTTTTTCACTAAATGCGACCCCCCCAGAGTCGATTTTTTTATTGCCTATTTAAATTGTTCAGAGAAATCTATTTCAGAAAAAGATCGCCACAGTTTTTTTAAGGGTGACCATAAAGTGAGAAAAAATTGTGTTCTTAACATACACACGGTTTATTCATGACTAACAGCAAGATAAATTCTAAAAAAAGCTTATACGACTGCTAAAAATGATGCGTTGGAATAAACATAGTTAACAGACGTACAAAAATAAGTGCACAAAGTGGCATGAAATGGAAACACGGAGGGGGAAAAAGTCACCTTTGATCCAGTCAGCATCGTCTCGCCGCGCACACTATTGAGATGTTGCTTGTTCATCGACATCGGAATCTTAACTCGAAAGTAACTCCTCGTCTGATGGGCTGACATCCAATTAATCAGATTCTGATTCAGCAGTCGAGCGGCGATTCCTTTGAATCACCACTCGCTGTACGCCGTTGCAACGGATGTACGGCGTACCTCCGTTCTTTTCAACGGAGGTACGCCGGCCGAAGAGAGAAAGCAACGAAGGAGTTACAAAGGAGAAGGGGATGCAGAGCGAACTAATGAGGAGCAGAGCGGGGAAAAAGAAGGAAGAAAAACGAAAGGATGAGTAGCGGGCTCGTGGTGTGAGCAAGGGTTGTCTAGGTGCCCAACAAGCCTTTGCTCTGGCCACTTGCTGCGTGTTCCATGTGCGCACTCTGCACCGAACGGCGCCCGCATCCGCGTTGAGTGCACAGTATTGATGTTCAGCTTTTTGGTTTTTTTGTCCGGTAAATAGTTACGTCGTAGAATACAGATATTGCGCGTGCGACCTCAATTCCACCATCAATGAAGGTGCTGTTCCACAAATGTAAAGGCTTTGTGATGTAGGCTTTGCAATGTGGGCTTTCAAAAGCCTTTGCCACCAGCAGGCGGACTTACAAGCTTGGCAGGCCTTTGCAGGATAGTTGTCGCAGCTGTTCTCCTGACTGCGAACCCTAACTTGGTTTCACACGTCCTGCCCTTGGTTCAGCTTGTAAGTGTGATCTCTTTTGCGCCCGATCTCATGTCGTATAGGGCAAGCTTCCTGGCACGGCGCGCCAAGTTAGAAACCCACAGGCTATGCCTAAAGAGTGCTAACCCCGTAAGTGCCTCATCGGTAGTGGCCGCGGATGTGCGGTTTGGTGCCAAGTCGACAAAAAGTTTTGCAGTGGTTAGATTCTGAAAGGGGTGGATGGATGGAAAAAAGCTTTCCGATTCTGAAAGTGGCGTCTCGTGTCGTCGATGAAAACGAAGGCATGCACGTGCAACTCTCAAGTGGTGGTTCGTGGTCGCCACTGCTTTCGCATTTCGATATTGCATTTGGGAAATCGAAAGCACGCGAATATTCGGTTGCCATTCCACGGGGAAGTCCGGTGCATAAACAAGGAGCTCTGGAAAGTTAGTCGGCGACTTTTTTCTACAGCGCTTTTTTTTTTTCTCCGTTCGTTTTGTTGGCACAACAGGTCTGCGAATGTTAACCTCTTAACATTTGCAAATTCAGGGGAGTGAGAACCTACAGCCCAGACACACGACTTGCCTGTTCGTCACATATTGCACATGTGCAGTCTTTGAAAAATGGTGTTTCTGTTATAGTGCGTATATTTGCTCCTTTGGTGACTTACGTTAAAAGCGGTCTATGGTGCAATAGAAAGGTAGTCAGACCAGCACTGCACAAGCACGCACATTTTCCTTAAACACGTGGTTACCACCACTGTAGCGTGGTGTTTGCACGTGAGGATAAAAGGATAGCCGTTGCTCGCAATTGTAAGGTGCATACTTAGGGTGTTTTGACCTCGAGAAATTAGTTTCGGAAATATGAAAACACCATGTTTGGCACTGCTGTGGCGCAGAATAGTGAAAATGTAGCAGGACGTAGCAGGATTGGTCTTCTGGAGCAGTTTGGTGCAACTGGCACAGCTATCACATCACTGGTTATGTTGTTATGTGTATGCACGCACACAGCCACGAAAATTGGACCAGACAACTCAATCATTGGATTGATATTGAATGAAGACAATGCTGCATTTGTTAGGCTTTATGAAGTATTGGCTACAGTGTCCTATTCCTTAAAGGGGCCCTGCAACACTTTGTCAGCATGGTCAGAAAATGCTGCCTATCGGTAGTTGAGGCTCCCGAGAACGCACGAGCCAAACATTGTAGCGCAGCACGCAGCCTGGAATTTACAATAAATTCTCAGTCAGCTAAAAATCGCTTCCTCTTCTCTTGACAAATGATGCTATTACTCAAAATCACTGTCATGGACTGAAGTTCCACGCCATTGGCTGATTTGAGCATGGCGGGCTCGGTAGTTCTGCGGCCACCGCGAGACGCCACCACGTGCCCATGTGTGCACAATCGCACTGAAAGTAAGTAGCACGTTTGAAGAAAAAAAAACAAAGAAAAAGTGCTCAAGGTAATGAGGTGTGCCTGATGTACAGTCGCCGACCGATAAATCGGACACCGATAAATCGGACACCGATAATTCGGACATGCTCGGTAATTCGGACAGTCGCGCGCAGGGGCGTAGCCAGAAATTTTTTTCGGGGGGGGTTCAACCATACTTTATGTATGTTCGTGCGTGTGTTTGTATGTGTGCGTGCCTATATACGCAAGCAAAACTGAAAATTTTCGGGGGGGTGGGGGGGGGTTTGAACCCCCCCAACCCCCCCCTTGGCTACGCCCCTGGTCGCGCGGCACCGCCGATCATCCCATAGAAGTAGTGTGTAACGACGACCGATATTTCGGACAGCAGCCAGATCTACATTCGATAATCCGGACCCCGTCCGAGACTGTCGCGCATGCCGAATCGCCAGCCATTATCTCCTCCGGCACCTGTACCATACAAAATATGGCCTCAGAGATCGGAACAAAAACTAATTGCTGATCTACGAAGCTTTATTTCGATCGCTACTTCATGCCTCAGAGATTTGTAATTGGAAATGCCAATCTTGGAGGCACTGGTCAACTGTGGGAAATCGTATCGTCATCGTGAACACCCTACATTCCGGTTCCTGTATCCCCGCGCTCCCGCGCGCTGCTATGCTGCTATCGCCGCCATTCTGTCGAATGTGTCTGCGGTAAAGCGTTTTGCGCGCGTTCATTTTTATTTTGAGACTTGCTTTATTTTACTCTCTGCTGTCTCGAAAGGTCCGAGTTAAATGGCGCCAACAGTGCCGTCACAGCCAGCGCCGAAGGCCGTGCCGACAACAACGAAACGCGGCAGATAGTCAACTGCCAATTTTTCGGACGGCCGATTTTCCGGACATGCTCGAAAATTCGGACGCTTTCGCGGCACCGTCACCAGCCCCATAGACGTCAATGGACAAGAACGTCCGAAATTGCAGGTCCGAAAGGCCATGATTGAAGTTCCCACCTCTGCCGCGTCTATCATGTCGTAGGTTCGAACCAGCGCTTTCGCGAGTCGACCTGTTTGCGACAGTAGCAGAGTCCGAAAGTCAGCTTTGTCGCAATGCCGAAGTGTTATGTGGTGAAGCGGGCCAGAAATTCAAAGGGGCTGCTATCATGGTGCCGTGTGGCGATGTCTTTACGGATAAGCAGTGGAAATGCACGGAGGCGTGATGGTGGCAGGCGGCAAACGCGCCAGTACGGCTCAGTCGCTGAAGAGCCTTACGATAAGCATCTTCAGTCTACTGCTCGATAGTGCATGTGGCCTGGTGCAGTTGCATGCGTAGTGCATGCATTTAATAGGCGAGAACCCAAACGCGCCGCGCCACCATTCATGCTGCCTCTTTGTGCGACCGCTAAGTGCGCCGCACAGACCCGTTGCCTTCATGAATGAAACGAGCTCGTCATCGTACAGCGATCACATCACACTGGCGGAGATACAGGCGGACTCGGTTGCATGTAAGCGGAAGTGCATGCAGCAACGCATTGACAACTTTTTTCGGCCACCGGGACCCTTTAGTGTCAAAGGATTTTTTTTCTGACACTTTCGTTTTTTCGGATATTCGATGATTCGGACTTATTTACGTTCCCCGTGGAGTCCGAATTATCGGTCGTTGACTGTACCTTCTTCCCCCGTGCCATCTCTCCCTGCTTAGCTTCCAGCGCTTTTGTCGGGACGAGAGAAGCGAGAAAGCGATTACCGCATGCGACAAATCTCTGTAACTCCGCTTGTACTGGACGGATTCTCAAAATTTTTGCGGCGGTTGATTCACGAGGCAATAAGCTCCTTTAGTGAAGCCATTCCATGGCTACTTGGAAAAGTGTTGCAGGGCCCCTTTAACTGTTTTACTTTCTCCAATTTTATTTCTCATTTACTTGTTTATTTGTTTACTTCCTTTCCTACTGTTGAATTCGGTCACAAATATTTATCATACCCCATTGCAGAATATGGGTGGAAGAAGCTCGGGAAGACACAGTCTTCAAAAAACATGCTCTCAGCTGAAATTATAACCACAAGTTTCTATTTGAGGTTCAAGGACTGTGACTACCATATGCACAAGGATTGCGTGACATTGGGAAGCCCACTTCAGCGGCACCTACTCCAAAACAGTTTCAAACTGCACCAGACATCTTGCTCCACATGTTCTCGTAGCCGGGTGAGCATTAAGGTCATTACCGTTAAACAGTGCCGGCAATTACTTCACTTGTGCAATAATAAAACCAGTACAAGCTTGAGCATGCCTGCAAAAACAGGAAAGATGTTTAGATCAGTGTACTGATTCCTGCAATTACAGTGTATATTAGATGACGTAATGATGCAGTGGAAATGTAATGCAATGAGAATGTTATGGTGCAATGAGAATGCATTTCAATGGGAATACAATGACGCAACGGGAATGTAGGGATGCGATGGGAATGCAATGATGCAATCGGAGTGCAATGACGCAATGGTATGGGAATGCATTGATGCTATGGGAATGTAGGGATGCAATGGGAATGTAGGAAAGCGATGGGAATGCAGTGATGCAATCGGAGTGTAATGTACAAGAATGTAATGATGCAGTGGGAATGCAATGATGCCATGGGAATGTAATGATGGAATTGGAATGTAATGCAATGGGCATGCAATGATACTACAAGAATGTAATGATGCAATGGAAATCTAATGCAATG
This sequence comes from Rhipicephalus sanguineus, assembly GCF_013339695.2. NCBI lineage: Eukaryota > Metazoa > Arthropoda > Arachnida > Ixodida > Ixodidae > Rhipicephalus > Rhipicephalus sanguineus. The sequence continues at coordinate 59,519,478 of NC_051182.1, forward strand.
GGAATGTTGATTCAATGGGAATGCAATGCAAAAGAAATGTAATGATGCAATGGAAATGCAATGCAAAGGGTATGTAATCATGCAATGAGACTGAAATGCAATGCTTAAGGCAGGCACGCATTATCCCACTCCTTTGGAGCAAAGGATTTTGAGGGGAGATGATAAAGGTAATCGGTAAGCCTTGTCCTTCTACTATCTTTGCTTATCCGAAATATTTCAAAATAATTTTGTGTTGTGTTTCTGCGAGACAGTTAACTCATTTTAAACTTTTCGGAGACATTAAAGATTGGATAAATGCAGTTTCAGAACCCCCCCTTTAGTGCCGCAGAAGCTTGACGTGCAGCACGGTTAACGTGGTTGGGGTACCTGTGCAAGCGAGAGCGTGGTAGAAGTCCTGCTCGTCCGGATGGCCCACAAACAGGTTGTACACGGTTTGCCACATCTGGACAAATTGTTCCTGCAGATTCGAGGGACACTGAGTCAGACGGAGCAAAGAGGTGACTAGAGATTTAGCCAAATATTAAACTGTGCAAAGAAGACAGGATGAAAACTGGAACGCAGATGCACACACGAAGCACAGAACTTCCAAATGACTTTATTTCGTGAAGGCAGGTGATTTATAGGTTCTTGAAGATAACAAAACATCAGAGCAAGGAACAATCGTAATGATATTGTTCAAAAAAACAGCAAGAACACACGCACGTAATGTACACACATTCTTTCTGTTGTAAAATTCTTACAATTATCAGAAATAGAATTCTTAGATGGGCATATCAGTGGCCTGATGAGCCCATCTAAGAATTTTATTCCTTTCCATAAGAGTGATATAAAAGGAGAGCTGGCACAGAAGGAGAGCTAAACAAAATTATCGCGATTGTTCCTTACTCCGATGTTTTGTTATTTTAAAAAACCTGTAAGCCACCTGCTTTTATACACATCGCCTGTCATTTACAAGTATCCTCGTGCACGTTTATGCAGTCACGAGACTCTCACCTGGTTCATGTCGGGAAGAGTCATGTCCGACGGCTTGCTGGAATACCTGGAGGGATCACCGCTGCTTCCGCTGGCGAGAACCGGGAAGAGGAACACAAACAAGTGATGATTACAGTAAACGCGATATGAAATGGCTCTGAGGACATGGCAGTAAACTATGTCTAAGCAATTAAACTGTAAGGTCTTATGTGCCCAAACCCTGACGTGACTATGAAGTGACACTGTAGCGAGAGACTGTGAATTGAATTTCACCACAGCCACACACACACACTTGGAAGTGACATCGGCTGACATACATACACTGGGTAGGCATACATAAAAATGTTCTCGCAGATGAATTTCAACTGTGCGGCTTCAGTAAAAAAGCCTGACGATCCAGCCCCCTACGCCACTGGGACATGACGCATTGGGCAGAATGGATCGCCTTCAAGAATGCCCCCAGTGCAAGTAAGCATGATGAGATACTTAGTTTTCACAACGTTTGCGGATTGTCGTTAAATCATTGTTCAATCAAATAAAACACTTCATCAGCAACAACACTACATGCATTGCGAATATTTAGTTAGTGCACCAACGACGAAAGACTCGGTTGTGAGCGTAAGCGCTGTCTTGTCCACTTTTCTTGTCCGCATCTTCGGTGCACATCAAGCTAAAAATTCATAATGAATGTTAACCAACTGGCCCCGCTCCCCATCTTGTCTGAACGCTATATGCATTGACTGTGCCAAGCATTGTTAAAAGTTTTCTGCTGCAATTTTGTGTTTATGGCAATTTTTGGCTGCCAAGTTTGGGGTGTGCCCCTCGCATGGGTGCGGCCCTTAGGATAGTAAAGGGTGCACCCATACAATAAAACAGTAACAGGCGAGGCAATACTGCCACACTCACAGCTGCTGCTTAGTGAAGCAGAGCCAAAGAAAGAGTCGCTGTCTCGATTACGCTGGAGCACCGCATCGAGGAGCTCCATGCGCTGCTGCAGTAGCTGCTGGTGCTGCAAACCCTGTGATGGGGTGCCCTCCGCGGCAGAGGAAGAAGACAAGATTTGGTCGACAGAGGACCCCTCCTCCAGGGAGCTGAAGTACTCCTCGGCCTCCGTGGCAACCTCGGCACCTTCTGCAGTTGTAAAGGGGCAAAGCAAGTTGTCGAAAATGGCCAGATTTAATTATCCCGGCTAGCAACATTGTGCCTGACCTCCCTACCAGACACAACTGTCACACATACAAAATGAAGAGCACAACTGTCCTCCATTCATATTGTAGCACGAAGCTACAAGGAAAACCCACACGATTTTCTTAGTTAACCTTTCTCAGTAAACCCACAGCTCAAACTTTCAAGTTTAGTTCCACATTGCAGCACACCAACCTTGCTCGGGGCTGTCATCTACAGAGTCCCGCTGCGTGTCTTCGACGTCGCCTGGCTGACAGACAGCCAAGTGAGCGCCATAGAGAAGGCGCAGCCGGTCGTCCATGTCACCGCGCGAGGACATGGCCAGAATCCGACAGAAGTCGGCCAGGCTCACCCATCCATCGCAGTCGGCATCGGCTAGCCGGAAGAGGCGCACGCCCAGACGACGCGGATGCTCCCCGCGACTCCATGGGCCTGACATGAGAAATATTAACACTTCAGTCACTCAACGGTTGCAGTGCTACGTTTATGTACATATTAATTGTCCTGGGTTTTATGTGCCAAAATAAAATATGACTAGAGAGGGAGAGAGAGAGAAACAAAGAGGAAGGGCAGGGAGGTTAACCAAGCCTTGGCTTGGTAGGCTGTCCTACATGTGGGGTGGGGGAATAATAGATAAGATAGAGAATGAAGAACAAGAGTAAGATACACCATCTCCCGCTAAAGGGACCATGAGGCGATGCGAAGCCGGAGCACTTGCACGATCGCGTTCCGTTGGCGTTCGTTGGGCATGCTGCCGACCTTGCATCGTGGAACGCGAAGAGGGACGCTACGCGCGTCGTATCTTCCATCTAGCCTGGCCGTTAATTCTCACAGGGCGAGCGGGGAACGCGGTCGACAGGCGGGCGAGAGGGGGGCAGCGTGGGAGAGGAGAGAGAAGCGGAGGGGACGCGCATGCGCTCGAGCTCATCGCGGCGTTGCGCAGGAGAGAATTTCGGCATGTCTAGCCCGCGTTTCAGAGGAAGAGTGGAAAGGGGGAGGGGAGAGGGAAAGTGGAGATGGGAAGGGGAGAGGGAAGGTGGAGAGGAAAAGGGGAGAGGGAAAGTGGAGAGTGTGAGTGGAGAGGAGGTGTGTGGAGAGGGTATGCGCATGCGCAGTAAGGGTGGTCACGCCGCACACCATCACCACCACCACCACCACCGGATTGAGCGCCGCCTTAAGATACTTCGCATCTAAAAAAAACGAGGAATGAACAGCTAGTGTGAACACACATAACACGAACTTGCACTGTTAGTTCACAGGTGCTCATGAAGTGCAGTCGTCTTCAAGTAGCACAATAGGGCTTTCTGTAGCCTTGTGCATGCATGAAACCGTGGGCAAAGGTCCCAGGATCTTCTCTTCTGATAGTGGTCTTGCGTCAAGACGATGGAGCTTGGCTTCCAGAACACGCCGCCGAGTCTGGTAGGATGGGCAGTGGCATAGAATGTGCTCAGGTGAGTTCTCACAGGACACACTATGCACCTGGCGTGATATTAGCAAAAAGGAGTGGTGTTAGTGAGATGTACCTGGAGCAGCAAAAAAACCCTGTTACAATGACAGTTACTGCCGATTAGGGGGGCCCTCACCAGGCCCCACTGCAGATTTTGATTAATTACCGAAAGTTGTGAGGTGCTGACTGGACCGCAGTCTGGGCTTTTGTGATGCGCTAGGCTGCCGAACACCACTGGACTGTCTAACAGTCATGCAGTTGTCTTGTTTCCTGAAGAATACCATTCGTGATGATGCTGATAACTATGCGAGTCAACTACACTGGCCCACTTTTTGGACTCACCCATGGCACTGAGAAAGCTGAGGAACTGGTCCATGTCCAGGTGGAACAGCTGCTCGCCGTAGGGAGCGCCGGTGTCGACGTTAGGCGGAGCCACGCCCGGCGGTCCCGTACCCCAGCTGTGCTGGCTCAGCTGCTGCTCCTGCGGGTTTATCAAAGCCGTCGTGACTACCTGACCATGCTATGACTACAGTGCGCACAAACCGGCGCAGCCTCCGCCTCGTCACTATCTAGGCGGCGTGGACACTGGCTGCTGCTACACCACGCCTCAGATAAGGACAGCGCCACCGCAGCGTCACCGGAGGTTACGTCACCGACTGGTGGCTATAAAACCAAGCTGCCAAGCTCGGAAGAGATCATTGCTTCGCTACCCGACTGAGCGCAGTGTCGGTATGCTCGCCCCGCTGCTGCTACTTCGCTAATAAACCGTATGTTTTATGTTGGGATGCGTCCTTCCATCGACACGGCATCCCACAATCTGGTGACCCGGAAACCGAACAAGCCGCACCGCTATGGCCGACCCGGAAGCCCTTGCCGCTCTTCGCCAGCAAGTGGAAGAACTTCAACATCAACTGCAGGCCCTGCAGCAGCAACATCCCGGCAATGTCTCCGCGCCCCTAGCCGTACCTGCCGGCGCCACTGAGGATGTCAGAGCCCCTGCAGAAAGCATCCCGCACGCTGCCTCATACGACACCTGGCGTGTCGCCGTCAAGCTTCCACCGTTTTGGGCGGACTCGCCCGAGGTCTGGTTCGCCCAGGTCGAGGCCCAGTTCTCCCTGGCGAGCATCATGCAAGACTGGACCTGCTACAATTACGTCGTCGCCCACCTGGACGCACGTTATGCCAGCGAGGTCCGGGATATCCTGGCCAACCCACCAACGGCCAACCTCTATGAAAACCTGAAGACCGCACTCATCGGGCGCCTGTCGCTCTGGGAAGAACAGAAGGTACGACAGCTTCAGTCCGCAGAGCTGGCCGAGCGCAAACCATCGCAGCTCCTGCGCCACATGCATGCACTCGCGGGCAACATGCAAGTCCAGGATTCCTTCCTGCGAGCGCTTTGGCTCCAACGACTCCCGCCGCACGTCCAGGCAATTCTGCGGGCTCAGGTTAGGCTACCTCTCGACAAACTTGCGGAGATTGCTGATCGCGTCGTCGAGGTCTCCTTGCTGCAGCTGTCGCCCACCATCCAGGCTGTCGCCGCACCGCTGAACACCGCGGAGCTTTCACGCCGTATCGACGACATCGATCGACAGCTCACCTCCATTCAACAACGCCTGGGTGAACGTCTTCCGATGCACCAGCGCCACCACCCGCAAAGCCGCGACTTTAACACCACTTCGTCGCGGCAACCCGTTAACGGCCCGTGTTACTACCACCAACGTTTTGGGGACAGAGCCTGGCAATGTCGACCACCCTGTTCCGCTGGGCATGCGGGAAACGGCAACGGCAGCTAGTAGAGACGGCCACAAGCTGCCAACCCAGAGGCCGTCGCATCTTCGTCACCGACCAAATCACGAAGCAGCGGTTCCTTGTCGACAGTGGTTCCGACATTTGCTGCTATCCGCGATCCCATCTTCAAGGTCCTCGTCCGCCTACGTCTTTTGAGCTCAGTGCGGCAAACCGCTCCACAATCAAGACGTACGGCTCGCTCCGCCTGCACATCCAGCTCGGAAACTTACGCCGTGACCTTTGCTGGAATTTTGTCATCGCCGACGTCGCCGAGCCAATCATCGGCTCAGACTTTCTGGCCCACTACAACCTCCTTCCGGACTGCCGCAACGACCTCCTCATCGACGCGACAACGGGACAATCCACACCAGGCCAGCGAACGACCGCTCAACAGCCAAGCATCAAGGTACTAAGTGTTGACAATCATTCGCCATACCACGCCATCCTCGCCGAATTTTCCGGATTGACGCGCCCCAGTGGACTGCCACACAAAGTGCAGCACACCACCGTGCACTACATCCGGACCACTTCAGGCCCCCCGGTTTTCTGCCGCGCCCGTCGCCTTGCCCCTGACCACATGCGCATAGCCAAAGCAGAGCTTGAGGCCATGCTCCGCGAAGGAATCGCCCACCGCTCTGACAGTCCATAGGCCTCGCCACTCCCACTTTGTTCCAAAGAAGACCAAAGGCTGGTGGCCCTGTGGGGACTACCGTGCCCTCAACGCACGCACCATCCCGGACAGGTACCCCGTCCACCACATACAGGACTTTGCCCATCGCATTCATGTCTGCCACGTGTTCTCCGTGCTAGACTTGGTGAAGGCCTACACACAGATACCCGTCAATCCGGATGACGTCTCGAAAGCGGCAATCATCACTCCATTTGGCTTGTTCGAGTTTCCCTTCATGAGCTTTGGCCTGAGGAACGCTGGACAAACCTTTCAGCGCTTCATCGACAAAGTCGTCCGCGGCCTCGACTTCTGCTTCGTTTACCTTGACGACATACTGGTATTTTCCCGCGATGCCGAAGAGCACCACAGGCACCTTCGTCTGCTACTCCAACGCCTCGATGACTACGGTCTACTAGTCAATATCTAAAAAAGCACGCTAGGCACTTCCGTCGTCCGCTTCCTCGGCCACGAAGTTTCATTTGAGGAAACTCGGCCCTTGCCCCAACGCATCTCGGACTTGCAAAATTACCCTCAACCCGCCACCGCTAAAGACCTTCGCCGTTTCCTCGGCATGCTGAACTTCTACAGGCATTTCTTGCCAGACGCAGCCGACTATCAGGCTCCCCTCCATGATGCTTTGGCTGGCCTACAAGGAAACCAACCCGTCATGTGGACACCGACGTCAGCAAAAACTTTCGAAGATTGCAAAGCCGCCCTCTGCACTGCCACGCTTCTCACCCATCCCGTGCCAGACGCTCCCTTGGGATTCATCACAGACGCATCTAGCTTTGCCATTGGTGCCGCCCTCATGCAACGCGTGGACAACACCTGGCATCCCTTGGCGTTCTTCTCCAAGAAATTCGAAGCTCGGAAAACGACCCCTTCAACCGTCAGTTCCACTGACGAAACCACGACCACCACCCCGACAAGTTTGCCAGCCTATTACAGAGAACTTCTGGCGATATACGAAGCAGTGCAACACTTTCGCCATATTCTCGAAGCACAGAACTGCACCATCTATACCGACCACAAGCCTCTTACCTTCGGCTGCTCTCAACGTCGCGACAAACTGCCGCCTGTACAGCAGAACCAACTCTCGCTCATTGCACAGTTCACCACCGACATCCAACATGTCAGCGGGAAAGACAACGTGGTCGCCGACGCGCTTTCACGTGTAGCAGCCATCAGTTCTGCGCACATAACAGCGGACGTCGTCGCCAAGGCTCAGACTACGGACGCCGAACTGCAGGAACTTCTCAAGGGTAGGTCCTCACTACAGCTGCAAGAAGTCCCCATTCCAGGGTCGACATCCACAATCTGTTGCGGCATGTCGACTGGACGAAGCAGGCCCTATGTGCCCCTGTCCCATCGCCGAGGGCTTTTCAACCAGCTCCACAACCTCAGCCATCCAGGCATACGCGCGTCTACACGCCTCATGGATGACCGCTATGTCTGGCCCTCCATGCAGCGGAATTGTCGCACCTGGGCGCACTCCTGCATTCAATGCCAACGCGCTAAAATCACCAGGCACGTCACGTCACCACTCGGAACATTCCCTCAGCCCTCCGGTCGGTTTGAGCACGTCCACCTCGACATCATAGGACCCTTCCCCCCTGCTGGACCCTATCGCTACTGCCTCACCGCCATCGATCGGTACACTCGATGGCCCGAGGCATGGCCCCTTGAAGGAATCACCGCAGAAGACGTCGCCTCGGCCTTCTTCACCGGCTGGATTGCTCGTTTCGGCGCCCCCCGCCGCGTAACCACCGACCAAGGACGACAGTTCGAGTCGCACCCTTTCAGGCTCCTCGGGCTGACCATCGGTTTCGAACGCTTGAGGACCACCAGTTACCACCCCTGTGCCAACGGAATGATCGAGCGTTTCCACCGACAGTTCAAAGCAGCCATTATGTGCTCCCGGACTCAACCTGGCTCAAGGCCATCCCAGCCGTCATCCTCGGTCTTCGCGCCACCTTCAAGCCGGATATCCACGCTACACCAGCAGAGCTCGTCTACGGGGAACCACTCCATCTCCCAGGTGAATTCCTCGCCGCACTGCCATCGAGCACTACGACGTCAGACCCTGACTTCGTCGCCCTGCTCCGACGCACCATCGCCGCCTTACGCCCGTCACCTGCAGCCCACCACTGCAAGCCTGCACCTTTCGTGTTCAAGGAGCTAGCTTCGTGCACGCACGCTTTCCTCCGCGACGACACCGTCCGCAGGCCTTTCCAGCCACCCTACAGCGGACCCTACCTGGTCGTCCATCGCGACAACAAGAACTTCACTCTGCGCCTGAACGGAAACGACGTCCGCGTCTCGATTGACCGGCTCAAGCCCGCATACATCGCTTCGAACGAGCCGGACAGCGCCACTCCAACCACAGGCATCTATCCACAGCCACCGAAGTCGCAGCCCGCTCCGGTCACGACATGCTCTGGACGTCTGGTACGCCTCCCAGATTTATACAGACCCTGAGGGCTCTGCACTCCGCGGGGGGGGGGGGGGGGGGTGATGTGGCGACACAGTGCGCACAAATCGGCGCAGCCTCCGCCTCGTCACTAACTAGGCGGGTTGTGACATGGCTGCATGCTACACCACGCCTCAGATAAGGGACAGCGCCACCGCAGCGTCACCGGAGGCTTACGTCACCGACGGTGGCTATAAAACCAAGCTGCCAAGCTCGGAAGAGATCATTCCTTCGCTACCTGACTGAGCGCAGCGCCGGTATGCTCGCCCCGCTGCTGCTACTTCGCTAATAAACCATTGTTACGTTTTATGTTGGGATGCGTTTCTTCCATCGACATGGCATCCCATAACTTGTACTGCAATGATGTGGAGCAATCAGAGCTGGAGAAAGCGCATCCATGTTGCTGAACATATCGTAAGTGGCGCGAAGCTAGGAACATGAAAAAGGGCCGGAGGAAAGAGACAGAAGAGCGCCAATCTTCTGTCTCTTTCCTCCGGCCCTTTTTCATGTTCCTAGCTTCGCGCCACTTACGATATGTTCAGCAAACTAAGGCACCAACTCGCCCAAAACAAGTTCTTTTAGCGCATCCATGTTGGACATGTTACCACTTGCTGAAGCAATCGAAGCCGGAAGAGAAAACACATTAGCACGTGTCTTATAACTGAACATGGTCTGTATGTTTCGAGTCACTGCCACTATGGTGATGCTATGGAGCAGCTGCCACACCACTGAAAGCTGCAGAAGCCACATGACCGCAACTTTGCCAGATCTCGGCCGTGCTTTTAGATGGAAGCTTAGAGCACCTCTGAGGTGAAGTGCACTGCTCTGAAATAACCAGACGAATGTTCTCCACAAGGTGCCTCGCATTGTGTGGTGCCATCAATCTCGAGAGGCCAGGCTTCCTATGTGACCCACTAATGCCCATGCCATTTTGGTGAAGTGTGGGGTTATTTCGGCTGTCGTACTTTTTGGTTTGACCACAATTCAGCCTTGAACTTTTTGTGTTGGCACAACTGGTGAAGGTGCACCAACTCTCAGAATGCAGCCTCTGATTCGGCAGTTGCCCTTCACACTATCACAGAATCGTGAAAAGAAAAGCATGGCAACGTGCCACAGTTGCGAACGTACCCTGATGAGAGCCACCAGATCACTGAGCTCCTCCTGTGTCAGCAGTGCCGAGATGCGGGGGTCCAGGCTCAGGCTCCTCAGCACGTTCTTCACATTGGCATCTTGCAGACCCTGCGGATAATGTTGAAGAACAATGCAGTCACTTCTTGTGAAAGTTGTGCAGTGAAACCCCGATTATATACAGTCGATCCCGAATATATGAAACTCGGATATATCGAATTATTGGCTATATCGAACAATTGAGAAATCCCCTTGAATTTCTCATGCAAAAGTATAGGGCTGGCGCACACGTATATCGAACTCCCGCACAATGAAACATCCGATATATCGAAAGCTGTGCCGCGCCACACTCCAGGGAGTGCGTTTTCCCTTACAAATGTTGGTCATTTTCGGTCACGTTCTGCCAAGTTCCGATCACTCTTTGCGCGCAGGTGACGAAAAGGCGGTGTCATTGCATTACTGACAAGTGCGGCGAGTTGGGCGGGTTGGTAAAGATGCATAACTAGGGACATTCAGCGCAAAAACACGGAGCCACAAGAAAGAGACGCAGACAACACATGCGCTAACTTCAAACCACGTTTATTTGGGAACGCACATGCATATATATAAAACTCTAATCGCAGCAAGCTCACGCCTCGCTCTCTTACAAATATAGGTCTACAAGAAACATGATGTTTTATCAAGAACACGCCTACAGTCATCAACTAAACAGGGAATCTCGCACGTGTCATCCAGCAATGCCAAATCATACAGAAAACCCAGTAAATCAAATATACAATCGAAATTACAACACATCATGCACGCCCATCTGACGAATATACGGAACGCACGCGAAATGACGCAACCATGCCGGCTGCGCAAAAATAATAACCTTACTGTCGAGTGCGGCCCTACGAAGGCATGCTAAGAAACGAAAATTCTTTTTGATGAAGGAGCAGTGATGGTTGGCTCACGCACTTCGAGCCTTGTTTTTCGATAACGTAAGCCTCAGTTATTTCGCGGGTTACTCTCTCCCTGTGACGAAATAGCACAGAGGTTTCTTTCCACATCGGACTGCAGCCACACTGACGGCTATGCAAGGCCAAATGGTCGACGGCGCACCTTTCAACGAGCTGTGGTGCTCCCGCAGACGAATGTTGAGACAACGGCCAGTTTGGCCTACATAAACGTGACCGCACGAGAAGGGGATCTCGTACACCACCCCTTTTACACATGACACGAACTGCATGCCATGTTTCATGGTGCACTCGCCTTTTGCATCCGCTCCCTTTCTCTCGCGATGTTGCAGCCTCGGGCAAATCCCCTTCAGCTTATTTTTGGCTGAGAACACCACGTTGACATTAAAGCGCGCCGCCACTCTTTTGAAGCGGTGGGACACTCCGTGAATGTAGGGGACTACTGAAAATGGCCGGCTTTCTTCACTCCTTCCCGCCTGCGCTAGCAAACCACCTGCTCTTACGCTCTTTAGCACCCTTTCACCAGTAGCTGCTATAACCGCGTCAGGGTACCCTGCCTGTCGCAGCTTTCCTGCTTGTTCACTCACGCTTTTGCTCATCAGGTGCGGACAAGACTTCGAAATGGCAGACCGGATACATTTCTTGTGGCTCCGTGTTTTTGCGCTGAACGTCCCTAGTCATTGCATTACGTTGATCTGGATGGTTGCGCAGCGCTTGCAAGTGCACCGGCTTGTTTGATGCGCGATCTGTAGGTTGTAACGCGCGTGCATAGTGCTTTTCAAAGGGGCCGATTGCCGAAGGCACCAAAATGAGATGAACGCAGAGATACTCGGCAGCCTCATCGCAATGTTTGCACTCCCTTGCCTGTTCGTTCGCGCACGATGGCATGTGGGCCCGAAAAGCATGGACTTCGAGATCTGCAATGTTGTGATGTATTTTTTGGTGTTTTCGGTTATGAAATACACATCTTGGAGGCTACGCTTTTTCTCGCTTTTCGTGCCAAAGCAGCGGCTGCTTGCTACAAAGCTACAAGTGCCATCGCCATCGCCAAGATGTCAACAGTTGGGACTTGTTCCTTCGTTGTTTGTGGGCTGCGTTGTCTCTTGCGGCTTGAGGACTCGTGTGCTTCTCGCTTCGTTCATGACAAATCCTCGTTCGGGAGTTGAACTAAACATTGACCCGCTCGTAGCGATAAAATGATAACTGGTGCTTGTAACAACGTCAAGCAAAGCACCATCATGAACTGTTTCCTTGCGGACTTTGGTGCCAGGTGACGACTTTGGGTGCATCATGACTGCTGACAACGACGTACGGTGCCTCAGTCAATTTTGCGACTTAGCATTTCCGGGCGCGCTCTTGGACGGGAGTACAGCAAGCGACTTCATTGGTGCAGATGACAACGTCGCTGTTTCTGACTGCATCGATGCCGCGATTAAGGCTGACGTTGCCGGTGCCGTGGAAGTGGACTCGTGCGGTCGTGAAGATGTCAACGCCGCCGCCAAGTCAACGCTGCCACCAAACAACCTCTTCCCGTGCTCCAGAGCTTGGGCGTTCAGCGTCAGTCACCGCTGTTGTGGCCGAAGGTGCTGAATTTGCTTATTTGGAAAGCTTCAATGATATTTAGGATGACTTGATGAACTTGACAGTGCGCAGGAAGCAAGACAAGTTTACAGACTATTTTGATGCGAAATAAAGTGCGGTAACTTTCAAAAGAAGAAGTTGCCACCTTGTTATTTAGCATACTATTTGTGAGCGAATCGTCATGTTAGCGCTTGTTACTAGAGCTGTGCGAATAGCAAAATTTAGGGTGCGAAGCGAATTCGAATAATAAAGATTGAGTGCGAATCGAATAATTTCGAATAATTTTCGAATATTTCTCAAACATTTTTCGAATAATTCGAAGTGAAATTACAGAAAAAGTTGCAGAGAATCCCTAAGTATGTTCTTGTGAGATAACAGCATGAAAGTGGTTCTTTTCGCTAGGTTGATGAAACGCTGGTGGGGTGGTGTTTCATAGTTGTCTTATCAAGAATGAGGCAATGTAGAGGCCGAACTGTATTTATGTACATGATTTGGTGCAACCAAAGTGTTGCCAACAACACTTTACACGTGATAGGCAAAGATGCCATTTCCTCTGCCTCTCCTCTTTCAACTTCTGTGGAAGCCCAACTGATGTCGCGGACAAGGCTGTGCTCCCTTCAAGTCTGAAGGTCTGAAGTTCCAAATGTGCCTCGTAAACGTCGATATATAAGAACATCTGAAATATTGGATGCTAAAAAGCTTCGGCGTCCGATTTTTCGGACTTCCTGCCCAAATTTCAGGTCCAAAACAGCATTAATTGAGCCCCCAACTCTGCCACATCTTTCATCTCCATATTGGAACCATCGTTTTCTTGAGTTTATACATTTGTGACTGTAGAGGAGCTTGAAAGGCAGCTTTGCCGCAATACGAGGATGTCATGAGGTGAAGCATATTGAAAATCTAGGGACCACTTCCAAACGGACGTTGACTGTCTCTTAGCTAAGTTCAACCGTAACGGACTTTGAAAGGCAGCTTTGCCGCAATACGGGGGTGTGAGAAGGTGAAGCATATTGAAAATCTAGGGACCACTTCCAATCACACGTTGACTGTCTGTTGCCTAAGTTCGACCGTAACGGAGCTTGAAAGGCAGCTTTGCCGCAATACGGAGGTGTGATGAGGTGAAGCATATTAAAAAATCTAGGGACCACTTTCAACCGGACTTTCTTTCTTGGCTAAGTTCGACCGTAACTGAGCTTGAAAGACAGCTTTGTCGCAATACGAGAGTGTAATGTGGTGAAGCATATTGAAAATCTGAAGGGGTCACTTTCAATCGGACGTTGACTGCATTTGTCTTTGGGAAGTTCGAATAGTAAAATTTCAGTGCGAATCGAATCGAATAGCAAATACTATTCGAAAAATATTCAAAATTTCGAATATTCGCACACCCCTACTTGTTACGAATTCCGGAAACTGTTTCAAGACCTGCAATGCACTAAAATAAGCCTTAAATACGCATATTTTATATTTCGAATTATCGATATATCGAACTATTTCGCGATCCCCTTTGAGTTCGATATATCCTGGATCGACTTATTACTTTGAGGAACCACGCAAAACCTTCGTATAATCCAGATGTTATGCAATAAAAAAACTAAGAATATAGGAAGTGACAATCTGTCTTGGCAAAAAGCGGGTGCTGACAATTTGAATAAACCCGCGCCTTCAGCTATGACTGCCCCAAGGAATGTATATTAAGCTATTTAAAAATGGCGGTCAAGCATTTAATCAATTGGAGGAGGTGTAAGCAAATCTCTATTCTCACTTTAAAAAAAAATCGAATCTAACACACACCTTTTTTTTCATAAAACAAGTCCGAAAATTGCATGCAAAAGCTACTGTACAAGCTGCACAAGCTGCACTTGCTGTACAAGGCAGTTGTGAGTCAGCGCTTGTGTCGTTACCTTCTTTGAACTTCAACCTCGTCTGTTTAGCGCTGTCATAAACGAGACACGTTGCTTCTTTTCAAGGAGGGCAGAGTTGACAGCAGGTGCATTGGTGTAGTTGCATGATGTAGTTATCTAGTCCGTTGGAGCTGGTTCCGTTGGAGTTCGAGATGGAAGGCAAAATACTGGGCTGCAAAAATATTCAGCGTTACCCTAAATCACACAGTCCATGGACTTTGCCACCGACTGTTACCTTCCACTTGCTTTACAAGGCAGACAAAACCATAATTAAAAACATCGTAGACAGAACTGTCTGGCACTGCGTGATTAAAGATGCAACAGAGTGGCCTTGGACGATAACATGAGCTGAGGCGCAGTAACACGTGGGTGTCAACACGTGTCAGTTTGAAGTGACAGCAAGGGACTCACCTGGACAACACTAAGCCTGTGCTTAAGACGAAGCTTCTCTATCATGCTCGATGTGAGGAAGCCGTACTTGCTGTATGAGTCGTAGACTAGAGTTGAAATGTCCACGGTTTCCTGCGGGAAGCACGAACAGAAAGAACAAAGCATTAAGCAGACATCAAAGATAAAAATAATTTGCACAGTATCAGTAAACTGCCATTTCAAATTTTGAAAAAAAGTTTTATGGAGAGCTGCTCCTAGTGTGAGAGGACGCCTGGCGTGGCAGAAAATTGAAAAAAAAAAAAAAAGCAAGAAATCTGTGGCTCTTTTAACACTTAAGTGACGTAAAGGTCTTTGCTCCTGGCTGCTTGTTGGTGGTGCACACAGCACCTGCGTACATCAAGCGTGCACTGCCATTCTTTGGCTCTTCAGTTTGTGTCTGCAAAGTAAACACTTTTTTATGACCCCAACAAAGAGGTGCAATGATTGTTTCCAGATTTTGCTTGTGTACTGAGCTTTGCTGAAATTATTCGTCAATCACGATGTGCTATCAACTGGAGCTATTGCTCATACAGCGGCCTTCGCTTTGCCATCAGTTTAGGCAGTGTACCAGTACACACACTTACAGGTGTGGTAGGCTTTTGCAGGGTAGTTGCCACTACTGTTGAGTCTGTAAACGCAAACTTCACGTAGAATGCTCTTGGTTCAGACCGTGAGTGTGATTCATTACACCCGATTTCTTAATAATAATTGTTGGGGTTTTAAGCCCCCCAATCCACAGTATGATTATGAGGGACGCCGTACTAGTAGAAGGCTTCGGAAATTTCGATCATCTGGTTTTCTTCCCTTGGAGTGTTTTTGCCACACATGCATGGTGGCGGTTTTCTGTCCCGCAATGTCATTGCCATACGGGTGTGTTTTCGAGCCTCCATTTGAAATTTCACATCTTAATAACGATGCATGTTCACTGGGAGGTGCTGACACCTTCGAGGACTTACAAGAAGCTTTTGAAATGATTGTGCTACCTTCTTGCAGAGGTAAACAGAACCGATTTCTAGCTTCAGCACCTCGCATGGTCTGCGGCAACGCCGAGGGGCAACGCCCTTTCGTGGTTTTGGTTTAGCCGTGTGATCGAACGAAGGCGCGCGAAACTTGATTTTCATCTTTATCGACCCTCCCATGCAGAGGTGGTAAACGTTGATTTCCATCTTCATTGGCGCTGCTCTTAGCATGTTTATCACCGACGCTCACTAGGTATTCTCGCTCTCCTTGTTTACCGAGTTTACTTTGCTCAAGGCAGCCGCATGCAGAGAAGATGCCGTGTGTGCGCCAACACAACTCATCGCTCCAAGAGGAGAACGGACACACGTTTTATGTGTGCAGACTGCAATAAGGTGCTGTGCGTAGACCCGTGTTTCAAGTAATACCACACTCTGAAATACTACTGAACATTTTGCAGTTCTGAGTGATGCTGACACCAAAATACTGTTCCTAATTCATTTTTAAAATTTTTTCCTGACTTTATTCATTTCGTACATTCAAAATTCACAATAAAGTACCCTATATTGCCGATTATAAGTCGGCCCCCCAACTTGCAACCCCTTCTAGGGGAAAAAAAAGTTGACTCCGAACACAGCCTCATGCTGCAGCCATAGCTCACCAGTAAGTTTTTCAGAAGAGAGAGTGATGGAAAGAAACATTTATTTGCCCGTGAAACATTGCTGACGACTCGTCGTCACTTGAGAGAAGGATGCAGTCACGGTCATTGCCATCGTGTGAGCCACTGCAGCTGCTCGCCGTCGGAATGGGTGCCGGTGGTATTGAGATGCTGCACGTGGAAAACGCCGCGCGGACCCTGTCGGTTGGCAGTCCATACCAGCATCGTTGAACTCAGTTTGCAAGATGCACATATCCTTCGCGACAGTACATGCTTTTGCTTCAATATCATCGTAGCAAACACTCAGGCTCTTGCTTCTCTGGTCATGAACCCAACCTCGAACCGCCTCCTCAACGGCAGGGTATCGTCCAGACTTCGGTCCGCGAAAGGAACGGCGTGTAGCAGCGCACGTGAAGATCTTGGTCCTTTGTTTTCTCCATTCTTTCACGCACTTTTCGGACACATCAAACTTGTGCCCTGCTTCAACGTTGCTTTGCAACTCTGCGTAGAGGATCGCTTGCCTCTTGAAAGCAGCGCTGTACTGTTGCCGGCGTAGCGGTGGCATCTTGGCGGCCGTCTGGCAGCGTCGCAAATCGCACACACCACTGCTCGCAAGCGAAGCGAAATGCAGAAATGGCGAACAGGCGTGAGTGCAAAAAGACGCGAAGACGCTTGTGGGCACATGTGACTGGTCATGTGGTTTAGTTCCCCACGAAGTGTTGCCAGCTTTTCTGTGGAACGCCGATGGTTTGTCAATGAATCGTTTCTACTATATGAAAGCAAAACTGCAGGGTGCATTGCAAGATAAATTCCTCTTTATTCATAGCGCATCATTCGCCCTCTATCAAAGGTTTGAAACGCTGCTTTCGAGACCGTGTTTACCAAGCAGTTTGCATTAATGCCGCGCGGCGGTGGTTTTTAAACGCGCTCCGTAGTTTCGCCTTGCGTGGTTTCACTATAGTTTCGTGATCGTCGTGGCAGATCGCAAAAATATCTGGCTCCGGAAGCGGCACGCGCGCGTTGGGAGATAGCTGTTGCCGCGACTCCGCTGCCTCTGTGGCTGATGTTATCGATGCGTCAAATAGCAGGAAATCCGAGGACGACGACCTTTCGTCAGACCTCACAGATAAGTCGACTTTACGATTCCGTGTATAGGTTGACCCTGATTATAGGTCGACCCCCGAGCTTTGGAAGGTCATTTTAAGAAAAAAACGTCGACTTATAATCGGCAATATACGGTAATTTGCACACCTGGAAAAGTTTTTTCCAAAAAAATTCGACACTCAGAGGGGTTAACGTACACCTAAATCTAAGTACATGGGCCTCCAGCATTTCGCCTCCATTCAAATGTGGCCACCGCGGCACCCAACTTCCATGCCATCTACAATGAGAACACATCAACGGAAAACTTCCTGTGATGGAATATCGTTGGAAACCCCACCGGCTAAGGTGTTAAGCACGCTAGCTGCCTCGTTGGTAATGACCACAAGGCTCTAAAGTTTGGTGCGGAGTCAATGAAGTGCTCACTGATAGCCACCATGTCACTACCACTGCACTTCTCGCTCTCTCTTGTTGCGGCGTGCTGACATAGCTAGGCATGGTCAGGGCATGGCTTCATAGATTGCAGTAGCTAGGCATGTCGAGGTGCAGCTTTTGAGATTATGCCATAGCATCTCGGAGGTCACACCTGACTGCGCAGTGCGACGCCCAGCAGCAGATTCATAGGTGTGATGGAGAGCTGCTTTGTGTGGTCAATAAGAAATGAACAGCGCATCCACATGCCTCATTACAGCGGCACCCCTGTGCTACTAAACCTAGATGCAGCTAGGCGTAGCCTCTGAGTGTACATCAACCCCAGAGTGACCTTGGGGTCTGCAAACTAACGAAGACGTGCAGGCATGGCAAGGTTCATTGGCCTACACATGTGCGTCATTCATACAGTGGAGCAGGCTGGATTCGCAGTGAATTCTGCATGCTGGGTTGTGAGCTTTCTGCTGCTCGATCACGACGGACATTTATCTCCGGTCTCTCTTTCAGCGTGTCGCTGTTTCACCGGTTCCGCGGCAATATGGATGAGCCAAAAGCAGATGAGAAGTGAAAGACCACCGCGTTGGAACAGAAGGCAGCCATCATCACAACTGTCATGTCGTGTGCTTGCCAAGTTGCCTGATGCCGACACCAAATACAGTAAAACCTCGTTAACCCGGATCTCACGGGACCGGCGAAAATGTCCAAGTTAACCGAATTCTGGATTATCGAATGGACCATGAAAACAAAAGGAAAATGTGCTCTGCACAGACAAACCTTTATTTCATGAAAAACTGCGTTATTTTTGTCTGCCTCGTCATCGAAATTTGTGCTAGAACGATCTTCTTCAACCCCATCAAGTGGTGGTGCGCACGCTTGCTGTCGCGAGAACTGACACAGAACTCCATCATCGGAACAGTGATTCTAATCCTTTTCAAGCACTTCCGATAATATGTCATCGTCAGTCAGCGGACCAGCAACGGCGACATAGTCTACAATCTGGACGCCACTAGGAAGGAGAGACCTATCTCCTGTCGAGAAACACCTGCGTTCACGTCATTCAATATCATCCCCTTTCTTTCTAGATCATTTGCTGGCTGCTGTTGCCACTTCACTTCGGTGATGGTCGCCATCACTATGAAGCATGACGGCGGCGGCAACGCGCACAAGCACAGCCGAAGAATGCAATATGCACGAGCTCACACACTACGCACGAAGTCACAACACAAAGAAACCAGCAGCGTAGGCATAGGCGTAGACACTGGATGCGCCGGTAGCCCAAGCGCTTCCACCGGGTGGTGACTAGCGCCACCTAGCCACTTCCCCCCTCTCATTCACTATCATCATGATCATATCCTGCTGGAGTCGTTCGTTCGGTTTCGGTTTCTCCAAAACTCTGGTTCCGCCGTCGGTTGCGGCAAGCAACGAGTGCTTGAGCCTACAAGCCACCGAGATTGCGCGACTGAAAGCGTGGAGTCCCGACTCCGGAGTTGTCCGAGTTAACCGGTGCGCGGCTAAATCCCTCTGGATTAACGAGCATTCAACACTATTGAAGTACACACAGTTTTGCCGGGACTGCGCCGCGAGTCCGAGTTAACCGAATTTCCGAGTTAACAAGATCCGGATAAACGAGGTTTTACTGTAGTATTTAATTATTGCTTTAATACAGTCTAGTCACACATATGGCTGCATAAAATTAGCAATAGCTGCAGCGCCATCTTCTTGTTCACACATTTGAAATTGTGCGTCTCTTTAGGTGTGTATTGCATTAAGGGGCAATAATGAATATAAAACGAAGTAATTCTGGCTCTCACTTGAACTTATAACGATTGAAGTACGAGGGTGCTGCATGAACACTTATAGTGCAGATATTCGCGTCTCTGCCGAATCACATTGAATGCGGTCTATGCTACCCCAACAACTTTCTCGATTACTGCACTTCAATTAACGTATTTTCTCGTGTATAACCTGCACAGAAAATCCCGAAAATCTGGAGATATAAGTCGACATACAAGGTATACGTGAACTTCGGTATGTTCATGGCGATATGAGGGAAAAAATTTTTCTGCAGGTTGTAGCTGGGGACGCGGCCTATATGCAGGGACGGGTTACGTAAGAGAAAATACAGCAAGTGTACAGTCCTCAGTAATCAGTTATTGAAGATTTCCTGCATTCATCAACAGTTCATCATAATTTTAAGCCTCAAGGAGATAACTTCAAACCCTACAATGTTATACCTTGGACCCTGTGGTGGGCTGGAACGCTGACCGGGAACAGATGCCCGCCTGTGGGTTGTGCACGTTCTCAAGGTAGTTGCAGAGCACCATCATGGCCTCGCCATCGTCCTTGCAGCTCAGCAGACGCTCCTGGTTGGCCTCGAGCACGGCGAGTGCCACTTGGAACACCACCTAGGGAGCAGCACAATTGCTCACTTGATCGATGGCGTTAGCGGCAAGGACAAAAAAAAATTTGGGGAGGGGCGAAGCATGTAGGGAAGGGTGTTTCAGCTCCACTAACACGAAACATGTGGAGGGGCGAAGCATACAGTGTGTGCCGGTGTTTCCCACAGCAAAATCAGTGCTAATGGACAATGAGAGACAGAAGAAAGATTAGACACACAGACCCGCAGTCCGCTTTTCATTAACGTGCACGCTGCGAATCTTTATTGTTCAACTACGCACAGGAGAAACCTCCCACTGGCACTACATTGCAGGTCAAGACTCAGTGCCTATATATACGGGGTGGTCAGTGAACAGTTGTGCAGCGCAAGCAGTCGGTTTTTAAAGACGATAGTCTTTCTTGGGGAACTTAAACGCAGAAATTTTGGTCTGTCTTTCTGTCTTTCTGTTTGT
>NC_051182.1:59540101-59666849 GCF_013339695.2 Rhipicephalus sanguineus
TGTTTCGCTTTTCTATGCGGTGATCATAAGCAAGAAAGGCGGGAATGGAAAGGCGGAACTTTGAGGTTTGAAACGCTTTGAAACGACGCCAATACGGTGGCGCTCGGTGGCAGGAAAGATGAGATACGACGCCGTGAATTGTGCCGTTTTAGCGCAATTTTGGGCTTCTTTTCATTGACCTCACTTTCAAAATTATTTTTTTCTGGCACTCAGAGTGCATTTTCAGCGTAATCGTTTAGATACTGCGTAAATAAGAGACAAGAGATGCCAAAACAAGTGTTTTCCAAAAATTGACTTTTTGGGCTATTTTCACGATTTGATCCCCGTGTCTGCCCTTAAAATTTGCCACAATTAGCCCATACATATACACACACATATTTACATATAACACATATAACACACTTTTACTAAAAAAAGAAAGAAAAACCTTAATTGGGATGCAGGCAGTATGTACTTTAAAGTGTGGCTTTGCTGCAGTGCGGACTTCAGCTGGATAGATGGTTTCACAACATAATAGTCAAACAGTGTACTGAAATAACCTTTTCAAATGGGTTACATGCACTAGAATAAATCAATTTGTTTTGAATACTTCGAAATTTTGAAAATTTTGAATTTGTGCCGAAGTGAATTTGCATACTACTGTTGATAATTCTTTGGAACATTTGATGCACTCGACTATTCACACGGTTTACCGAAGAGCGTAACAAGGCCAAAATTTCTGCAACCCGAGCTCTGAAACCAAACAGTGCGCACCGTCCGTATTCGGCGAAGTGTTCCTCCCACTGTTTCTCTTTTTCAGTCTCGGCTTCCTGGGCCTCCTGCGAGCGGGGAAGCTCGAAGCGCGAAGCCAGTGATGCTTCGGGCTCCCACGATGCTGACGAACCTGAGGGAGGGTTTTTCAAAGCGGCAAATGAGAGCTGCAGAATTCTGTCAAGTGGCAAAAATTTCATTCACCCGAAAGCAGCGCGAAGCTGCAAACGAAAACCCAGGTAGTTACATTTGTGCTATGTTCTTAGTTCCTGTGGGATCATATTATTTATGATGATTAGACATATATAGTAGAGATTAACAAGCAACACAAAAGTTTGTGGGTCACAGTGACACCTCCAGTAATTCTGCTGAAAAAGTTTGCGCTAAGTGCCAATTCTTCGTGGCACCCTCAAGTGTGTCATTTACGATGATTACATAGATGTAGCAGAGACCGACAACCAACAAGATAAACGTTTTCAAATCGCGGTGATATTATCAGTGTTGCCATCTTTTGTGTTCTTCCGGAGCTTGTCTGATTAAGCCTGCTTTAAGCAAGTACCCGTATAGTCGGACAAGTACCCCTTAACTATAGTCGGTGACAACCTAAGAATGAATATAAGCTCCGCCCACGAGGCCGCATTGCTCATATTTTGCATGCCTCCGCACTACAAACGAAGTAGTTCCTAAACAATGGCAATAATTTTCACTCATATAAACCTTATTTTGCAATACTGCACTGATATTGAAATAAAGAAAGCAAAGCTAGATAAAATAAATTGAGAAGGCACGGAGTTCAGCGTCAGCATAACAATATATGTGTTGTTTAAATCGCACCGCCCGCCGCGTTCATCTCGGAGTCTATACGAAAATGTAACGTACATCTCATAGGCGATGTTTCTGAGCAGTACCTAATATGATATTAAAACAAAAAATGCCAGATTTAACATAAAGCTCAAAATAAAGGAAACTTTATTTTACGGTTTCACAGAACAAAACAGGAACATTAATCACGTTTAATAAGGTCGTTTGTAATTTTTTTGCGAAACTCTCGCTGCCAGTTTTCTTCACTGTCTGCTGTAACTATGGCAACTGTGACCCAAAGCGAAGTATGGCGAAGTGGTATGAGATCGCCTTTGTGAATTTCAACTCTTGTGTTGCCGTAAATACCGCATTTGCATCTCTAGTCGTCGTGCTTGTAATCGTGTTTCAGGAAGACGCCAAGGCTTCATTTGACGTCTTGTTTCATCGAAATAAAGCGTGTTGCACACATGGCGTTAAACTGTCGGGGTCACTGCATGTGTTGCCGTTACATTCACGCCAAGGATATGTACCCGGCTAATGTGGCGTTGACTAAGGCTTTACGTGGGATTGTTTCTCGCTTTGACAACTTGCCCTGGCACTGCCATTACCCCTTAAGCCCTTGAACGTTCAAGTTTTTTAGATAATTTATAATTTATTTATTACATAATTGCGTCAACCCAGTGGGAATTACAGCAGGGGAGACCACTTTTGCTAGAAGAGGGGCCCCTACCTTCTATATATGTGTGTATCTGTGCGAAGGTATATATATCTATACGTAGATTGTGAAGAGGCTGTCATCGGTTGCCGTAAGACAAATAGGAAAAGGATACACGCTTCTCAGAAGAGTTTATTTGTCAACGTTTCGATCAGAAACCGATCTTTATCAAGGGAAAATTTACGAGGCTTCGATGCGCTTTTATAGCATCGTCCTCCGCGCAGGTAGAGCGACAAAAAAAATAAACAAGAACAAATGTAGAAATGAAAAAATCAGGAGCCAAAAGATGACAAATATACACACGGACATAGGAAAAGCACGTGCATCCTCGAAGAAAAAAAAAGGAAAACATATAGATGTCTACATAGATAATCTCGGTGGACACAATCAGTAAGTACATTCCTTTCGTACATTGTCAAGCCCCAGCTCTCCAGCTCCCCCCTCCTCATTTGTTCGTGAAGCACAGTGAGGGGGTGAGGCTTCACAAGAAGGGATAAGCGCTTAAAAAAGGGTCTATGCACTATAAGTTTCACGAGTTTAATAGAAACAAATTATCACTGCGTAATACGTGCACACATACACGCGAAATGCTAAAAAACGCACGTTAGACAAAAACAAAGATTCCAAATATGATGTGAAGTATGATGCAACGCCATTAAAAAAAAATCACAGCATATCCACGGAGTGAATGATGATGAGTGGGCAAAGCTGCGGAGGTTCATCGGTAAACCGTGAATCTTCCGTGAATTCTGCCCAGTACATCATCACCGACGTGAGATCGGGCGCGTTTATACTAAAGGTTCGATGAGTTATGACGACTTGCAGCGCACTTTAATTTTACATGTATGCTGTGAATTTTCATTGTTTAGAAAACCATTGCTTAGAAAACATCTGGCGTCTTTCGTTAAGCAGCTGGCGTCTTTTCGTTTTGCTTTAGAAACACCTGGCGTTCTTTCGTTTTGCTTTTACAAAACATCTGGCATCTTTTGTTGGTTTATTTCATCAATCAACGGCGTTTTGAACAAAATTTTTATTGTTTAATCACGCACAGGAGAAATCTCACCAGGCACTACCTTGGAGGTAAAGAATGGCTGCTAATGGGAATGAGAGACAGAAGAAGTCGGCTTTTAGCTAACGCTGCGAATTTTTTATTGTTCAACAACGCACAGGAAAAATCTCCCACCGGCACCACCTTGCAGGTCAAAGCGTAAGACTGGTTACATACTACGCTACGAGGGACGAACGGGTGCCGCTATAAGGAGCTTCGCCCCTAAAACAAAAGCTTTTTTTCTCACTCAATAATAGTTTTAGCGGCGTCACTTGAGTTACGATCATGATCCATGCAATCGACGTGTCACAGCGAGTGCATCATTTCACGGCTTGTAGACAACGATTACCTCGCACGGCGTTTTTCATTGCAAGGAGTTCGTGCATCGAGCGCGATACTTACGCGACGGGCACTTCAACCTAGCAAATCATTCTGAGCTGGTGGACCTAAATTCAGTTGATACGACACAACTGCGCCAATAGGCACACGTCACATAATCACAAACGCATCAGATGACCACAATTGTCTTCTTATAATTCACACACCACTGCATATTCTCCACACCTGGTTTGTTTACTTTCGCATTGTGTTGCGCTAACGGGCTATGTTGGTCGCTTTCTTTCTCTCACGCTTCGTCCGCGCACACGTCGCTTATATATAGACGCCCAGCACGGCGCATATCACAATAGATCACCAAGATTCCCATGTCGCGAGCTTTAAGCAACACACACGCGCACATGTGGCAACGCTAATGCCATGGCTTTTGCGGGCGGTAAATCGTACACACACGCGCACATTCCGACTTCACTTTCACCTCACTGCACACGAATGAACGCGATGACAATCGCCGATGTGGTGAGCCTCAGGCGATATGCTTGATGTATCCGAGCGATGGAGGGAACACACGCCGTGTTGCAACTTGACGCTGTCGAAACGGCGGAACGCGCTAAAGCGTTGTAAAACACTCCGAGCTGCTGCCACTTCGGTGCACTTCAAACGCGGCACACTCACAAGCTTCTACTGCATCGGATGACGACCGGCGAGGATGATACTGGGTATACGTGCTAATAACAGTAGGAAATAGCGCCTTCTGGAAGAAACAAACACCGCAGGAAATTCGAAATGACGGATCTCAGTCTCGGTGCAGCGGTACCTCGCCTCTCGTCACGAACGGCGCCATGTTGCGTTTTTAATTGGTTCGTCTTAACCGTTACGTCAATGTAAAGATCGGCCGTAGTTGGACGTGCATAATACAAATGGACAGCGGTACAGTTTACTTTTTATTCTTAGCTTGTCACCGACTATAGTACCCTTGCCCTTACACAAATTTATTTATTTCTTTATTTTTCTTACCCTCAATCGCCGAAGCATTATAGAGGGGAGCGGGTTACAGCATACAAGTTCTACAAGTTCCCCTCTATGGGCATTAATATGACAAGTACCCCTCCAGACGTCATCAAGCTGTATCTAAAAGTAGCCCGAACCCTAGCCAACAATGTTGGGCATGATACAAGCAGTTAGCATATTCTGCAGCGCTCAGCCAGACAAATGCCAGGAAAGTTCCTGAGCAAGAGCAAATGCATGACTCTTTTGTTCTATTCGCCCATTTAGGCACTAAAATAATGCCTACAACGAGCTCATTACCATAACAAACATCACGTTTTCAATGCCGTCATAATGTCCTCAATGTCACAACCATTGTCATATGTGAATATATTGAGTGCAGGATAAAGGCATTTTGTAGTTATACCCAAACCTCGAGATAAAGAACATGGATATAACGAATTATTGGTTATAGAAAAGTAAATGAAGAATATTGATGTCATAGATGCAGTGCTACAAATAAACGTTCATAACAAATTTTTGGATATAACGAAGCTATTTTTGTGGCAGGTGTGACTTTGTTATAATGAGGTTTGAGTGTATCTCTAAATTAACCCTCTCTTGAACATCATTCCATCTTCTGCTGGACAACTTCCAAATTTCACAAAACTGCCTAAAACTCTACACTGCCCTCGACCGCACTTCTCTGAATTTGGAACACACGTCATAACATTTACGGACCACCAGTTATTCACACAATGTGTAACATGGCCTGCCAAGCCCCATGTTTTTTCTTTTTGCAATAAGTCAAACAATACTTACTTGAAGATGCAAGAGACGCACTGTCATCCTCTGGACAAGGAATTCTAGAGATCGGAGAAAACAAAAACATAAACACTACAGCTGAACCCACTTACGTAATGATTATAATATTTCTCCAAAAACTTGCATTTCAAGATGTGCAAAAGATAAGTAATGCTAACACTGGCATTAACAGCTGCAATTTACGGTAACACTACAATGGCAGGAAAAATGCAATTTTTACGGTTTTCAATTTTGTTGCTAATGCCATAACCACACCTACTTGCAGACCTAATATTCAAAATACAGAAACACCTAGTTTTTGCAGGTAACTATATGCAATCTGGCATGGCAGACTTTTGGAAGTAGTGCCTAGTTGCAAGTGCCTGACATTCTAACCCTCTATGGGTTTGCCTATAATATTTGACACGATCGTATAAAAACCAGCTGTGGTATATTCATATAAGCTACAAAGAAATAGTATAAAACAAATTTCATCAAAATCAAGCCAGTAGTTTACTGAAAAAAAAAAGTGGGACATATATGTCCCATTCACTCACGAGAGGGTTTTCAAAAAGTGGGAAAACGCTGTCCCACTGTCTCATGAAGGCACCATATCGAGAGTGCATCAACGGGTATTTGGGATGAAACAGCTGAAGCAAGTGGCACAGAGTATTGCTTCTCGAGGTGTGCTAAGGAAAGTTGTGGTGATCTCATTCCAGCGGTAGA
The DNA here is from genome assembly GCF_013339695.2 of Rhipicephalus sanguineus. Classification (NCBI taxonomy): domain Eukaryota; kingdom Metazoa; phylum Arthropoda; class Arachnida; order Ixodida; family Ixodidae; genus Rhipicephalus; species Rhipicephalus sanguineus. The sequence continues at coordinate 59,546,269 of NC_051182.1, forward strand.
ACACCACCTGCACCTGCGCCTCTTGCGAGCCTTCACAGTGCTGTGGTCTGTTCCTGTAAAGCTTACTTCACCGCATGCACCAACCATTTTTTTGTCCATTTGCCTGTCCTTGCTTTGGCTGTCGAAATTGTCGAGTACGGCTGTTGTCCCTGAATGTGTGCCTACTTTTCAAGAGTTATATGATATCAAGAAAAACATTTCCATGCACGAATATCAGCAATTATGCTGAGAGATGAGCGTGGCAATTTTGCAGGGGATTGTGTTTCGATGCATTTATAGGTCAAGTTATTGCACAAATTTATAAAAACACATGATGACTGGAAGCTAAAATCACCTCTCTGAAAAACCAGAAAAAGAGGAAATTATTCGGCATTTGGATTGGTAGGTTCCTTCTATCTGAAGAGGAATATTCAGAACCTATCATAAAAAATTTGTCGAAATTCAGCACCATTTTAACACTACTTCCACCCTTTGAAAGCATGGTAAAAGAATTTTGCTCGGGATTACGAAGACTTGGGTAAGATATGAGTGACTTAGAGTTGAGCTAATTGCAATGGGTGATGTGGGAGAAAATTTTTCCTGCAGACAGAAAAGTGTGGCGTATGTGTCTCGCTGTCTCACAAAAGGTTAAATTAAAACCTTAACTAAGAAAACAAAAGACAGGGAAAAAACTCATGTCTTGTTCCACTATTCTTTAGTTTACATGTTAATTTGGTGCTATACATGATGGATCAGTACCAACCAACCCAATTTACTGTCATAATAAGTCATTTTGAAACTGTAAACATAAGCACAACCATTTTCTTTTGATTTCTTCAGAACCTCGTGGCATCCTTTACTACCAGAATAATTTGAGAGTAGTATTCTGTATATGTACGAGAACATAACATTGTAGTCAGTTAGAAGCACTACCTACTGTCAAATGCTGCCCTTGAGCTGCGCGGCAGTTTTCTTACCAGGCCAAGATGCCCAGTATCAATAACATATAGTATACAGCACATTTTCTGCATATATTGCCTGACAATCCATTCAGCACACTCCGACGTGGAAGTCATGTTGATAAATTTCAGAAACGTTGCCTCAATGTTTTATGTTTTCCTGAATGTTGCCACAATGTTATCTACAGATGTTGCCCGGTCATCAAAAAAGAGGACATTACCAGTGTACAGCCAATGTTGCCCACCTACACACAGTGCACATTTAGGCAACGCTGCAGCAAGATTCTGCATTACTTGGCGTTACAGCTATGCACTGGCCGTGTGAAACTAAGCACACTAATATAGTAATGAAGTTGCATTCCCCGTGCCTCTTCAACATAAAAAAATGAGAAAGTTTTAAAGCTAGAATGTCACTGCAGACTATTATCAGCAATCAGCAACGGTGCAAATTGAGTGTAATCAACTGATTGCCAAACAATGATGTGGTAATTGCTGGCCAATTGCACATGATCGCTGACCATTGGGACACGACCGCCATGCAACTTTCCCTGCAGCTTCAAAAATCAGTGCAAAGCACTCTCTTGTTCGTCTTGCAGGATGTCTCTCTTGCAGTTAAACTAGTACGGTACCGGCCTGCAGCACATACACTTTGATCCACTCTCACACTTGAGAACTCAAATGTGTGTGCACTGTTTACCACAGCCAGGTTTGATGCACATGTTATCACTGTATGACATTTGCATTGTATAGAGATGCAGTTCCAATGCGTAGGGTAAGAAAAACTGTTAATGTACCAGAAGAAGAGAACAGGGGTGCAAGAGGGGGTCCAAAAATTGCACCAAATTTTTGGAGCAGCAAAATGTTGCTTTTGGAGCATGAAAAGTCAAATTTGGAGCAGGTTACAGGGAAAAAACGCTCAGTTTTTTAGATCGAAATCACAAATTTGTAGCAGTACGACAAATAAGACTTACTTTCAGTAAATAAAAATACATGTACAAACTATTTAACAACAGCTAACTCGTGCACAGCACACGTGAGCACTGCTATTTCAATAAAAGCAGTCTGTTGAACCACCCCAGTGCAAACAATGTGGAAGTCCACATTAGCATTTGCAGAGCCTGTCAAACCATTTGACAGGCGCTGCATATGCTATTGTGAATCTGCCAACCTGGCGACCTCGAAATTCTGGAGATTAGGTAGTAAAGCAGGCGGGAGTGGGGATGGCGAAAAAGAAAACTGGTGCACGTTTTTGTTTATTGTTTCTCAGGGCCGCAGAAATGCCATAAACTTCTCTGAAAGACTGCCAGTAATTTTTAAGATGTCAGCAATCATAGCAGTACTCGTTGTCATGGCGGGTGCACGCATGAGTAATAAGGAACAAAATGTGCTGTGTCCCATGACAGCGAGTAGTAGTAGCCCCTTCTAAATCAAAGTACTTTTTTCTAAACAGCAAGTGACTTAGAAAGCGTTCTGCACATGACATAAATAGGCCAGAAAATTTTACTACTGTCCTTTTTTTTTTCTTTCACGGTGGGGTTATAGTATAGTGAGCAGTTAGGGTTATGGTCTGCACATGTGGATTGGATGATCAAGTGCAAACTGCAGGAGGTGAATGCCTTCTCCATTTCTTGCTAAAATTAGCGGTACTGAGAAAATGTTGAGGCTGGTAAGGTATTTTGGCGGAGCATGGCACAATTTCAACAAATTTCACAGTTTTGGCTCGGCTTGGCGCAAAAGTAAGGAATTGTATCAAATTGGCGCAATTGGTGCAGCTGTTGCACCCCTGAGAGAATCCTGTAATAACGACAATTGAACATACTCCTTGGGCTGGGGAATTTTGGCAAGCAGCTCGGATATCTTCTCGATGAGGAAGTCTCGCCCCTCGATTTGAGCAAACAGGAAGTTTACCTGCAGGGAACGAGCATGTTTTCACACAACAGTGTTAAAAGGGACAAGGTGTTGTGTCGGCACAGCAAAGACATAGAGGGAACTTACAACGCTCTTACTGCAACGGTTTCAAGAAAGCACATGTTTACTGTTGCTCCACACTCAAATTTCTCAATCAAGGTTAAATTTTTAGTCTGTATTGAAGAGAAAAAAGCATATGGCATCATTCCTTTTAAAGTTCATCTAAAAGGAACTAAAAATTTACAGCCCTGTATGCAGGTGCAAGCTGTTGCAGCAATGTGCTCCACTTTTGCTGACTTTAGAGAATAAAAGAACAGTTAATGGACAAAGACGGGTAGTGGCTTCTGTCATACATTACACAAAATGAATTTGTAAACTTGCTTAAAAGTGTGAAGGTAAAACAGTATTTTCAAGTTAATGTTGCCCGCGCTGTACAAGTTCCTGGAGCAATTCAATTCTGAATTGAAGAAACGAATGTCACTCCAGTTCCAGTTCAATGTTTTCACTATCCTGTACATGCAGCCTCGTGTGCACATATCACCGCCATCGCAAGCACACAGAGCTGGCAACATTCACCATAAAATCCACAGCAAGGGCTCCCCTTCTTCAGCAAGTCGAAATTAGAGGCAATGTCACCGCCATCCCAAGAACACAGAGCTGGCAACATTCACCATAAAATCCACAGCAAGGGCTCCCCTTCTTCAGCAAGTCGAAATTAGAGGCAATGTCACCGCCATCCCAAGAACACAGAGCTGGCAACATTCACCATAAAATCCAGGGCAAGGGTTCCCTTCTTCAGCAAGTCGAAATTAGAGGCAAAGCAAATCAATGCTTGGCAAGCCAGAAAACAAGCAAAGAGGAGTTACAGGTAGAGATGCTTCTTTGAAGTTCACACATTAACTCGCCGTGATGGCAAGTTTCAGGAAATTTCGCAGATACTAATGTTGGCAAGAATATGAGGAGGAAAATTGAAATCCATGATGCGACAATATTCAGGTGCTGAGGTTGTGGCAAAAAATTCGTAGTTGAAAGTTCAACCTTAATATTCGCTCATAATATTGAGCGTACAACGGCAAAATTACTGACAACAGAGTCCCCAAGTCGTAGTTCATCAGGTTAAACTTATCACGTGTTTCGCTTCGGTGCCCCTTTATCCACACGCTAAAGAAGCACTGGTGGTGCAAACCAATCTGAAGCGCTTCACTATAGCATCCTTCCTATTACGGTGCATTAATTAATTATTTATTTGTTTGTTTGTTTGTTTGTTTGTTTATTTATACAAACTGCAGCATAATGTGCGCTATAGCAGGAGTGGGTATGCAAAGATACACAGAATTTTATCTAACAACACACCACCTAACAACAATACAGCAACAAACAGCACAGCATTGTTTTGCATCGAATTAGCAACTAATCCAGAACATCTGTGACACGAGTGCACGCACCTTGTTCCTGGTGGTGAGCAGAAGTGCATTAGAGAGTGAGTGGTGACTGTCTACCCTCTCCGTCACCTGGAGTAGCCGCAGGGGGATCACCAGACACACCAGGTTTTTTACCTGCATGTCCAGAGATCCGTAATGAAAAATAATTAGAGAAGCTTTGTTGACCGGTATGCCAATTTTGTGTAACGCCTTCAGGCCTCTGAGGTGATAAAAAGTTCTGCAGCATGTTATGCCCTCCGCAACACTTGAAGGCGAAAGCCTGATTCACCCTTAGTAATGAAGCAAGTTATATGATCGGGGACCAGACCAGATCGGGGACAGAGGGTAATAAATTACCCTAGTGTTCTCAGTCAATCACATTGTTTTCCCCCACCACCGCTTCCAACAAAGCTTTCTGCACCCATTTTGGCGTTGCACTTCCTCCAGATTCGGCCCACCTTTGACCAAGCGACAATGTCAACTGATCACGTCACATGATAGTGTCATATGACGTCATGTGATGATGTCACGATGACGTCTATGGTGACGCCACAGCATGCTGTCATTAGTGACATACCATATAAACGCGTGTAAGGGCCGCACCCCGTTTTTTAGAAGTGCATATTCTAAAAAAAAAATCTGCGTGAGGGCCGCAACCACACTTACCTCAACCAATACGTATTCAAAATGCGTGCGCGCATGAGAGCTTCTATGCATAGTCGACAGATGGCGCAAGGGAACGCTACCATCATCATCATCACTAGAATATTTTTTTTTGTATTTTCTTCGTGTTAAGATGTTCATGAAGTGGGCTAAAATCTTAACTATTTTTCATTAGTGTTCATACACCCGCCAACTAAAGGTTAAAGCAGGATTTTATTCGGTGCTATCCATATCGGCATTAGCATCACCAACTTTGGCATGGCATTCGTGTTGTTCGGTTTGTGACGTTCAGCCAGCCATTTGCTGTAGTTTTCCGCACTGTTCGATGACCTTCGTGCTAGCTTCGTGCTACACGACATTCAAGTTTTGGCAAGATGGGCAAGCCCCTGAATAGCTACACGGCCGGCTAAAAGTTGAAGGTGATCGAGTATGCTCTCGAGCATGGGAAATGTGCCGCCGGCAGAAAATTCGACGTTAAGTGTGTTCGATGTTGGTGCGCTCAAAAAGAAGCCTTGCGAAACACCAACAGCAATAACGGCGCTTTCTGAGGAAAGCAGTGCAAGTTTCCCGATTTGGAAGAGGAGTTGCTGCGCTATGTGACTGAAGAGCGGAACGACGGTTTTGCACTCACAACGGACATACTGCGTGCGAAAGCACTAGCCTTGGCGACTGTACTTGGGTGGATCCTATCTGCGTGGAGCTCGGTGTCAACGGACATTTTGTCCCCAAGTTTTAAAGTCACCGGGATATCTAACAGCTTGGATGGTGCTGAAGATGACTGCTTGTGGGGTGACGGTGCTTCGCAGCACACCATCTCGAACTCCGAGTCCAAGGACTCATCGAGTGACGACGATTGAGCACGTACCGTATTTACTCGAATTTAACGCGCACCTTTTTTTCGGTAAAATGAGTCCAAAAATCGCATGCACGTTAGAATCGAGTACCGAAGAAAAAAAGAAAAAAAAACGCAGTTATCATATCGCCATCGACATTTCAAAATGGCCGCCTCCTACTTGCCTCGGCTCGCTCTACCTCGGCCATATGTTTCAGCTCGTGCGTGTGCTGAGGAGTTTGTCATCCCGTTCTGCGTTCACATCGACGGCATGGAAGTGCAGACTCCAAATACTCGACGAGTGCACCACGATGCCGCATTTAAAAGAATAGTTATTACATGTGGAGAGACGGACGGAAATCGGGCCGCATCGCGGTCGTTCGGAGTTCCCGAAACGTGCGTGGGAGACTGGCGCAAACAGAAGCAGAAAATTTTTTACAGCAATGCTTCACGAAAAGGTTTCAGTGGACCAAAGCAGGGCCGGTTTCCCGAAATCGAAGAGCGTTGACAGCGACAAGGAGTCGTCCGACAGTGACGAGGACTGATCCATTACACGACTCGTATCGCCGCCGTAGTGGCAGTAGTGGTGACAGGCCCGCTGTTTGACTTTGTCTTTTATTTTAGGGGCGAAGCTCCTTATAGCAGCACCCGTTCGTCCCCGTAATAGTAGTGTGTAACCAGTCTTAAAAACGGAGGGGGCGTGCACACATGAAGGCTCCGTAAAGGCAATGCGCTGCGACAGTACGTGATATGTATCGCCCTCTCCTCTCCTGCGCTTCCCCCTCTTTCTCCTCTCCTTTTTCCTCCCGCCCCCCCTATCTTGCCTCGCGGCGCAGCGGCACCGACGCAGGCAGCGTCGCGGCAGCGTCTTGATTGAAAAAACCGACCGCTCGCGCTGCACAACCGTTCACTACCACCCCGTATATATAGGCACTGGATTTTGACCTCCAAGGTAGTGCATGTGTGCGATTTCTCCTGTGCGTGATCAAACAATGAAAATTCACAGCGTACATGTAAAATTAAAGTGAGCTGCAAGTCGTCATAACTCTCATCGAACCTTTAGTATACACCTTTTCAAATTCTCACGCCAGGGGGGCGCCATATTGAAATGCGCGCCGCCTAACGTGCAAGATTGGCGAAATCGCCATCTTGGGCTGCGCGTACTCGAACCGGCACGCTATCCATTGGTGTGAGATCTCTGCTAAAGCCTGTGTTTGCTGATTTTTCGTTTCTTTAGACTGTTTTGTTTGATATCGTCACTGCCACTGACCGATTCGTCGCTGTCTGAACCGTTCAGCGGCGCGCATTCGCGCTTGCAACGCAAGAATGAGCTCCGCGTCTGCGAATGGCAGTGCTTTGTCGTCGGTACCAGTAGCAGCAAGCGTAGTAGAAGGTCCATCACGGTGTGAAATGTTAATAATCGGTAACTAGAATGTTCTTGCAGCTGTCTACCGATTTCCTTTATTGGCGTACTAAACGTCTACGGATCATTCATCAGTTTCAACCTCGCGCATACTCGTTCTCGGCACATAAGTTTGTGAGCTGTAAACTGTAAACACCGCGCAATTCTTCTTCACAGATACCTTGACCTACATTCACCCCAACAACGTCGAAGACTAGGTCGAGGACCCGTGTGAGTGGCCAGAAACACGGCGAGTGAACATTGTTAATATATCGTTGACGATAGTTGAAGCGAATGTGTGGGTCTTTGCCAGGTGTGCAACTACGAGGTACTGGAGTCGCACAAGTATACGTGCAGTCTGGCTGGGTGGGTGAGTCACTGGAGCACAATGTGAAGGAAAAAGTCGTGCTGGTGAAGGGGAATGTGACAACGTCACAAGTCGTGAACAGTAGGCCCCATTGCACGTGGGTTGCTGCGAGGCCCTCCGGTGAAGTACGGCGCGCGCAGGCTGCACATGCGTAACCGGACAAGGCGGAGTTTGCAGCCGTGTCGGCTGCTGTATTATGGACGATATGAAGTACGACACAGAGTACGAATCCGTAACATTCTTACGAGTTACTAGGTGAGTCATCAGTGGCTTGCGTACCTTCCTATCCAGGATGCTGCACGGGAACGTTGTTCCCATCGGTTTTCTTGCTGCCAACGAAATACCGGGAAGAGAGGCGTGACGATGGCGACACGCGGAAGTTATTTCGATTTACTGAAGCCACCCACTGCTGCCGCAATTCAGGCGACGAAGGAAAACGATGCAGCGCGAACATGCCACACTTGCACTCATCGCGTGGCGTACTGTGCTGCGGACACACGATTGCACCTAAAATATTGCTCTTCTGCTGCTTGTTCGTTCACTCGCACACGACACAGTGATGGCCAGATGACTTGCTATGCGAATGCAGTAAATTTTCTGCCATGATAGTCACTTCGCATCGAAGAAGGGCGCACAACACAGTCACACAAACGCGTACCCAAAGCAACACAAACACGGCAGTGGCGCAGCCCAAAGCACGATGGCAACACTGAGAGCATACCTTCTACCCCTGCAGCTGACTGGTTCGAGGCTGCTCCTGTGAAAAGGTCTATAAACGCGCCCGATCTCACGTCGGTGATGATGTACTGGGCAGAATTCACGGAAGATTCACGGTTTACCGATGAACCTCCGCAGCTTCGCCCACTCATCATCATTCACTCCGTGGATATGCTGCGATTTTTTTTTGAAACTTTAGTTCTTTAAAGCCCAAATACTTGTTCTTCTGAATGTTCAAAGGCTGACTCCTACGGACTTTTTTTGTTCTTTTCTCTCACGAAAAATGGGTGCGCGTTAAAATTGATGTTTAACTTTTTTTTTTCGGTCGCCGAAAACGGGTGCACGTTACAATCGAGGGCGCGGTAGAATCGAGTAAATACGGTATGTCGTATACTGCAATAAACGCTCTTCGTTCGCTAACTGGTGCACCTATAATTTTAAAAAAGAAAAAGGTGTCGCGTGTATGGGCCTCACCCTGAAAATTGGCCCTCATTTCTTGAAAAAAGAGTGCGGCCCTTACACGCGTTTATACGGTAGGTCATGTGGGTTTTTGCACCACTCCATTCGACTGCAGTGTTCTGCTTAAGGGGCTGCGCAGTGAGCTTTCGCTTTAATAAATGAAATTAAACTAAATAGCCACAGTGTACTGGAAGGTGGAGATTGGAAGCCATCAATAGTATAGTGTAACGGCGAATGTCGCTGAAGCCAATGCTTCAACTAGGGGACTCGTCTTTGACATGACTGCAACTGCCTTCCTTGGTACCATTTTTGTTAAGCTTGTGCGAATATTCGAGCACTTCAGATATTCGAAAGAATAATACAGTATTCAAATTCGCTTCGATTCGAATTTATATTACTGGAAATTTCGAAGTATTTGAAATAAACGAATCGGTGTATATTATAGTACGCATGTAACCCCCTGTAAAGATGGTTTCACTGCAGCGGAGGGGTGCTATGCTGTGAATACACCTATCCAGGGGAAATCCACACTGCCGCGAAGCCACAATTCCGAGGTTATAAGAACAACTGAACATATTAGCCCCACATCGATTCATTTTTTTTAAGTTTAAAAGCTTGTTATACCAGCTTACACGCCGTAACTATAGTAAATTTTAAAATGTAACATATTTTACAGGTTATCGCTTGCATTATATGGAAAGACAAATCCTGCTACTATTCAAAGTTTCTTCCACTTCCTTTGAACTAAAAAGAATAACATTTGCACATGCCTTGTCACAATCAAAAAGAACATTTTGCAGGTTGGTTGGGTCATGACAATATGCTAATTTTTCTTTAAAATATGTGATATATACTATTCGAATTCGATTCAAAATTATTCGATCAAAATCACTATTCACTTTGAATTCGCTTCGAACCTAAAATTTACTATTTGCACAAGCCTAATTATTGTGTATGTGTATATCACGCTTCCTAATCCTCAACACGGGAGTAGGATAAGCTAGCACACAATATGCAGTGTGTGCTGAGCTGTGTACTAGCAGCTTTAGGAAAAAAGTGTTGCAATTGCTATAGAATCCCAAAATAAAATAATCGTGCCTCTGAGGAGGCTAAAGTCTCACCCGACTCTCAAAGCAGATGTAGTTTGGCGACAGGTAGAGCTTCCCGCGGACGGCCTGCTTGTTGTAGGGCGTCCACAGGCAGCACTCCAGGCTCCCGTCTAGCCGCTCGTCCAGTGGCAGACGAAACGTGGTCCTGTACGCGGGTGGCACACACAGCTTCACTGGAAAGTTCTCAAGGACAATATAAAGAGGTTTCACAATGCCTAATAAAAAATTGGCCGCGTATCTGCGTGCTTTGCTGCAAATGTCGTTGAAAGACGATAGTCTTCTGCCGGTTGTACTACATGAGTCCTCCTCCTCTTCTATGTTGAATTGCCGCATCTGGCTCATAGCGTCGCATCTGCAGCGTAGCCCAAGAAACACTAGCATTTTCCGCGCAGCCTAAGAAACACTAGGGTCCTTAGAATTACGTATCTATGTATTTTCTAGTAAAGGAACACACCACCTAATACTTACGTATTGATGTTACGCCTCAGATATATGTAACATTTGCTTTTTGATCGACAATGTTCACAAGTATGAATGCCGCTACCAGTTCAAGATGGTTGGGCATTCAGCGAGTGGTTAAACTTTGGCTGAATGGCTGAATCGGGTGACATACAGACAGACAAACAAAAAGACAGACAGACCAAAATTTCTCCGTTTAAGTTCCCCAAGAAAGACTATCGTCTTTAAAATACAGTAAAACCCCGCTGTTACGTTCCTCACTGCTGCGTTTTCCCGGCTGTTACGTCGTTTTTCGCCGGTCCCGGCATAGCTCCCATAGGATACAATGTATTGGGAACCCCGCTGTTACGTCGTAACTGTCGGACCGTTCCCGTATGATACGTCGAGAAGTGCGCTCAGAGCCGACCAAGTGACTACCGAAGAGAGCGGCCATGGTGCATTTTCTCGCAGTTTTTCCTGGTTTGACCGTAACATCAGCCGCATTAGAGGCGCAAGCAACAGGATCTTTCGATTGATGCAAACAAAAGCATCGCCTTCGAGATTCGCATTGCAAAGATGGCGTCTATGACGTAGTTGCTCGCGAAAGCAAGGCCTTCGAGATTGGCATTTATTATTAACAAAAGCATAGCCTTTGAGATTTGGATTGCACAAACATGGCGTCTATGACGTAATTGCCCGCGAAAGCAAGGCCTTCGAGATTGGCATTCACTTCTGCCATCGCGTTGGCGTAGACTCATCATCATCGTTATTTGTGGGAGGACGGGAGGAGTACGACTCGTGGGAGGAGTTCGAACTGGTTAGAGCTCGTATGGTCGTGCGCGCGGTTCGCGGTCGGACTTGCCGCGCTGGTCGTGATTGCGTGTGCTTAGTTCTTTCATGCTTAGAGCTATTGGTGTTAAAAAAATCACATACGTTGATTACATTTCTATGGATGATGCCGTCCCCAGCTCCGCGTTTCTATCCGTCGACTAGATCGCGGCTGAGCGCGCCAATTTTCGTGCTGCTCGTAAGCATTGAAATAAAATTCTGTACCAGTAAATATTTTGACGTTTTTCCTGTTTTTCGGCTCTTGCGTGTCCCGTCTCTTACGTTTATTTCTTACGGTCCCTTCAAAAACGTATCAGCGGGGTTCTACTGTATAACACTTATACACCTCTAATTGCACCCATTAAATTTTCCTTGCAAGTTAAATTCAATTGCTTAACCAACATACTTTGCTAATACAAGCAGACCAGCGTATCACAACCACAAGTAGGCCAGTGTAAACAGCAGTAGTACTAACTTTTTGCTCAGTACTAAGCCAGTACTTCAGTACAGCACTAATATTTGTCTATATCTAGGCTGACAGATTAATCTAATGATCGATGCTTCAGGCGTGATTGAGCTCTTTTTTTTTGTATTGTGATACGCTGGTTGAGGTCCCACAAGCAAAATCATTCACAAACAAAATCAGTAATCACAAGCAAACCAGCAAAATGCCTTGGTGCCAATACATCTCCTTTAGTTCACAGGTGTGAAAGAAAATAGCAAATGTTGGCAATGATGGCATCTGATCACTCATGGCAGATGGCAACCATGTGCGCGGCAACCTGAGTAGACCGAGGAAAAATACAATGCCATATGAACACGTCTTCAACACAGATGACACGATTGTTAGATGAGGGAATGAGCTTTATGCTACATTAGAGTATGCTAACATGCGTTTTTGCCTGCACAGCTGGACCCTCACGTGTGGTCAAGTGGGATTGATGAGCTTGATATGTCCACTTGTGTAAAATGTCGCTCACACCGAAAAAGTCAACCATCTGACAGAAGCTTCTTCAATGTTGCAATTAATTTGAAAGTTTTGAAGCCATGCCAACTGAAATGCAAGTTCGCTGTTGTCTGAAGGGCGAAGTGCCCAGAACACTGGAGAGCCAGCGCTTAGAGTAGTGCCTACTGTTGAAAGTTCCACATGTTAAAGTTTCCCAATAAGCTACAAAATGCCTGATGTGACCGGAAAGGTGAAGTTCAGTCTTCACTGCACACGATGCACTACTTTTACTCAAGAAAGATTTCTGACAGAAATGCTGAACGGCATGTTGAAAAGTTGCCTATCAAAGTGATCAACTTCCTAGGATGCAGTGAAGAAAGGGTTGAACGGTCTCCATACAACACCAGCAACATGGACGACTCTGGATGATTTGGAGTTTGCACACATTCCTAAACACATTCTCTGTTCTCAGCTTAGCATACAGATTCTATCACTGCTTAGTGCATCGTAGCAATCTCTTGACAAGAAAACTCTTCAGAAGGAATTATTTTGGAGTGTTGATCTCACTAGTCAACAGAGCTCGATAACCGATGCGTTACAATTTTTAAGCGCGACCATACTCGCTACCAGGGATATGAGTGGTGCTGGCCAACACTCCCAGGGATTAAATGCACAGACAGAAATACCAACGAAGTGCATGGGCAAGCACCTTTCGTCATAGCTCAACTGGTAGAGCATCGGACGCGTAATTCGAAGGTTGTAGGTTCGGATCCCACTGACAGAAAGGGCGATTTTTCGTCCACTTCAATTCAATTCAACTTATGTCACAATTAGTACACTGCAGTTAGAGACAACAATTAACATCCTCTATGCCTTCCCTAGCCTAATTGTCTGTTCAATTCATTTGGTTGTGTCTAACATATAAACAAACCCCTCGGAAAAACATCCTTTATTTCATTCATACTCATAGTAATGGCTTGATAACGCTGACCGGCATTTCAACTGATCCTGCGCCGTAAGAGTGAACAGCTGCGATTACGTTTGCATATTCTGTGTAGCCTCTCCAGTTATTTATCCCTGACTTCTACAACCCCATTCTCAGTATGCCAGTGTAAGGCAGTGAGTAAAATCTTCCATTCTGGCTAACTTACCAACCTACGCCGGTCACCAGGTCACACTATGCCAGTCAGTTATCCTACAAAACAAACAAAAGGGGCTCTCACCGATACGTCTCGCTCTGTGCCCTGGCGTCCAGGTCCCTCTTGAGCAGCGGGAGCTTCTTTGGTGCATTGCAACTGAGCTTTCGAGGAAGCTGCTTGTCCGCTTCGAACGTCTCCTCCGAGATGAGCCTGCAAGTGGCACAAACAGTAAATACAGTCACGAGCAACGTGAAAGATAGTGCGTATAAGTACCTGGGTGCGCTACTATCATCTGAATGTTCGTGGAAGTTTCAGGCAGACATTCTCCTAGCCAAAGCTGGTAAAGTTTTGAATTTCATTCAAAGGAACCTGTGATGTTCGCACGCGAGTTTCAAACGTATGGCATATACCACTTGTATTAGACCAATCTTAAAATATGGCTGTGTAGTGTGGGATCCCATCGAGGTAACCTTCATTGCTGCTCTTGAACAAACACGAAATCATGCTGCCAGGTTCGTGTTGGGACGGTACAAACGGAGGGAGAGCTGCACTGCAATGAAGGCTGAGCTAGGATGGGAATGTCTTTTTGGCCACCGCTATAAACAGAGATTTGATTTACTATATTAAAAGTGCAATTAATAAGGCAATTTACCTACACAAACCTCATTACACATCAAAGCGTCTTGATCATAGTTGCAAAATCCTGGAGTATCCAGCTAAGAAAAACATGCATGTCAACTCAACCCCTCTTAGAACAATTAAACAGTGGAATAGGCTAACTGAAAAAAATTCACAGCATATCCACCGGTGAATGATGAAGAGCTTGGGCGAAGCTCCTGAAGCAATCATGGTTACACCGTGAAATCTTCAGTGGTTTCGCCAAGCAGTAATCAAAGCGATAGCCCAGTACATCACCAAAGACGTGACAAACACTGTATATATTTATACACGAAATTTTATTAATCGTAAGTGGTAGCTAGACGCGGCTTCCGTTCCCCCTTCATTATAACGGCTTTATGGTCGGAGAAGTGATGGATCGGTGATGGGTCGTAGTAGGATATTTGCAAAGACGAAGTAAATAGGCAGTTTGCAAAGGTGGTTATGCCTGACAATGGAGACATGACAAGGTTAGACTAAGAGAAGCTTTGCCCCTAAAAAGCAATTATATTGTGGGAATGAAGATGTACTTTATTCAATGCTGTAACCCCTTACAATAACAGGAACGAAGATGTATTTAGTGCGAAGAAAGTTGTATAGTCAACTGCCAATCGGACGCCTGATTTTCCGGACATGCTCGAAAATTCGGACGCTTTCGCGGCACCGTCACCTGCCCCATAGAAGTCAATGTATTAGAACGTCCAAAATTTCCGACGCTGAAACTCTTCCGCGTCCAATTTTTCGAACTTTCTGCCCAAATTGCAGGTCCGAAAGGCATTATTTGAAGCCCCCACCTCAGCCACGTCTATCATCTCGTAGGTTCGAACCAGCGCTTTCGCGAGTCGATCTGTTTGCGACAGTAGCACAGTCCGAAAGTCAGCTGTGCCGCAATGCCCAAGTGTTATGGGGTGAAGTAGACCAGAAATTCAAAGGGGCCGCTATCACGGCGTCGTGCGGCGATGTCTTTACGGATAAGCAGCGGAAATGCGTGGAGGCGTGAAGGCGGCAGCTGGCAAACGCGCCAGTACGGCTTAATCGCTAACAACCCTTGCGATAAGCATCTTCAGTTAACTGCTCGGTAGTGCATGGGGCCAAGCGCAGTTGCAGGCATACTGCACGCATTTAATAGGCGAGAACCCCAACGCGCCACGCCGCCATTCATGCTGCCTCTTTGTCAGATACCGCTAACTGCGCCGCACAGATGCGTTCCTTCACGAACGAAAGCAGCTCGACATTGCCTCGCCCGTGTGCGGTCAGGAACGGAGTGGGCATCACGAACCCTTTCATGACAAATGCATGCGTACGGTACAGCAACAGTACAGTGACTGCGTCAGCTTAGTTGGCGATGTGCTGCACACAACTAGAAACGATCAGCTTCACACGGCAGCAAATGCTGCGTATCGGCGGAGATTCGGCGATGTGTGTACGCATCGTTTACATGCGCACACGCGTCGAGGAAAGCCGGACGAGTCGTCTGCTCTTCTGCCACAAGCTGTTTTCTGCGTCATCGTTTCCAAACGCTCCATGCGAGAGAGCCGTAATCTATCCCGCGCTTTGCTGGTATCAGCGGCGCTCATCACGAGATGCATTCTTGCAAGTGGCGGTTGGCACGTAGTTAAGCGGGGTTTGCGGCAAGTACCGAATGCATTTGTGAGAGCCTGGGCGCGCACCAAAATGCCTGATAATTGTACTGGGAGGCATTAAAGCTATTTCAGACATGGCTGTGGCGATTTGACCGCTTGAGCGGAATAAAAGCGCATGAATTCGTTTTTTCGGACTGCCCGATTTTTCGGACGATTTCACGGTCCCTAGGGAGTCCGAAAAATCGGACGTTGACTGTATTATATGTGTGAACGAAGATGTATTTCATTCGACGTTCTGACCCCCCTGTTGTAATGCCTTTGGACGCTGCGGTTTATCTGACGAATAAAGAACAAAGAACACAGGAGCGTTCTTTTCAAGAAATCTTTATAGTCTTGAGCTACAAAATGAATGGATGGCAACATTCTCCTTTCATGAGCCTGCCTTCAACTTGTGGACTGCAGCAGTGTGACTGTGACCATGCGACACCAGTGTGACCCTGACTATGCGATACCAGTGTGACCATGTCATGCCAGTGTGACCATGTGACGAGTGCGATGCCAGTGTGAGTCTGACTGTGACCATGCGATGCAGTGTGACTATGTGACACTGTTGACAAACTTATATTCACGTCACGTTTGAATGCGCACTTCAGAAAGTTAAAGGTTAAATGGCAATTCTACAGCAATTCCAATTTCTTTTTCACGCTTTATCATGATGGCAGATTCTGAAGAGGTGGACAGTAACAACGAAACGGAATTGTTTGGAACACAAAAAGATGAACTTACTGTCTCATGGCCAGGTTTGCCAACTGCTCCATGAGTGCAAACGTCTCTACGATGTTGGTGAACATGGAAAAATAGTGCTGGAAAAGAAAAAAAGCTCAAATGTGTCAGCCCCTCCTCAAGCGAGTCACTCCTCACTGCACCTCAGGATTTCTTTAATTGTGCATTTATACCGAATTCTAAAAGAGTCCATTGATTCTAAATGTGAACATCACAGTGATTAGCATAATAACATGGATTGAAAATATAAATTTACTAAGGCAAAATGCAATGTAAAATGTGGGTGATCTATTTTGACAAAAACATGTTTCTAAGAAATAATAAAGTGACAAGCAGATATTTTCTCCACTGCTTGTAAGCTCAGCAATACAAACACTAACTATGCAAGTAGGTGTAGCACTTTGTTTTGTCAATTAACTAAAGTACTTAAATTAATGCTATAATTCCTAGCTACATGGTAAATACTACAACGGCAGTGCTGCAGCAAGGTGCCGTGGAATCCTATACAGTCGAATCCCGCTATAACGAATACCGGTACAACGAAATTTCCGCCACAACGAATAATTTTCGATTCCCCGTCAGCCGCCCATAGAAAACAATGCGAAAAATGTCTCGTCACAACGAATACTTTTTCTGGGTATTTCCGCTTGAACGAAGTTTTCGTAAGTGCCACCACATAAGGAAAAGGAGCTTGCCTAGGATTGCCGCGAAATTCCGCTAGAAACTCGACCATTTCTCGTTGCCAGAGCCGTGCGGCCGCATCGCAAGACCCGTGTCTTCATCGGAGACATGCTTTCTGCCACCTCACGCACATCCCGGTAAATTTTTCGCCACTGAGATGCTCGGCGACAGATCGTCCACCCGCCATGATGCTGCCGGCGGGTTTGATGCGCGTGCGGGCCGCGGAAGAATCGTTGATGAACTCCCGCCATTGTTTTGACGTAGCACTCAAAACAAAACTGCTGCTCGTCGTCACAAGCCCTGCGATCGTGAATGACATCCATGGCGTTTTGAAGGCACACGCGCCGCCAGCGCGCACCTAGTCCAAGCGTAACTGCATTCTGCCGCAACCGCTGTGAATACAAATGCGGTCGTGTCGACGCGATCACGGGCGACCACGAAAGTACGCGCGCATCCATCGAACGTATGCGCACTGACTCAATGCAATGCTGCGGCCAAAACCACGGTAGGCGCGATCACAGATAGCAACGACGCAGTTCTGAAGGCACACGCACGGCCAGCGCGCACAGATTGAAAACTGAACTACCGTCGCTACCGTTTGCCGGAAGCGCTGCGCAGAAAACCACGGCAGAGACCGCGGTCGCTGTCGTCGCGATTATCGATAGCGAATATGCTGAAGTACGCAGCTAACACACCGGAAGAAAGATTAAAGGCAACAAAGTCGTAAAACGGCACGAAGCGTTTCGACTTTCCTTTCTCTCGCTTATGACTGTGGTAGTGCGGAGCTTCGGCCCTTCGTTTTCACTTAGCCTCTACCGAACTTTGGCACGCTCCTTCGCGGCGCTACGCGCTCGGCAGGCTTCGAGGGTAGCCTGCATATAGTATTTGCTCGTGTATAACCCACGTGTATAACTCGCCTATTGACGCAAAGCCGCCTTCATTGCGTTGCAGTTAAGCCAACTTGCGCAACGAAATTCGCGTATAACCCGCACCCCGAGTTTAGCGCTAAATTTTCTGTATATTTTGTGCGTATTATACGCGAGAAAATACATTCACACTGTGTGCGGCCAAGTGCGTCCGAGTTAGCGACAGTTAAATGCAAAGGACAATGCATGCGCTTGCCGGGACCAAAGGACGAGTCATGATCATCAGATCTTCCTAACTTTTGTGGTCTATAGATGAAATTTCGCTGCAACGAAATTCCGCGACAACGAACTTTTTCGCGCGTCCTGTCAATTTCGTTGTAGCGGGATTTGACTGTAGCAGTTCATGAATGCGAATCTGCAATGTTTTCGGCTTACTTGAATGTTCTAAGTCAATTTTAACTGGCTGCATTGCACCTCTTGGTACTCACGATGGCATTCTAAGAAGTACAGTAAACCCTCGTTAACTCGAACTCGCTTATCTCGAAATCTCGGTTAAGTCGAAACTTTTTTTCGCCGTGCATTAACCTCCCATAGGTGCTATGTATTTGCCCCCTCTTATCTCGAAACGTTTTCCGGAGGGAACAGCGGATATCTCGAAATCTTGACCGGGAGGGCCGAAGGCAAAGTCCACTCCCAACAGGAAACGAGGGCTCCATGCGAACGCTTAGCTCTTACTATACGTGCCGAACGCGGTCGTGAAGGCCGAATTTGAAATTCCCGCGGACGCAGCCGTTTCCTATCAGCCTTGTCAAGCAACCGTGGGAGTGATCACATGTGCGCACCTGCGCGCGACTTATGCGCCGTGGGCGGCGTGTGCAAGCGTGGGCCAGTCAGTACGCAACCTAACCCTTGCATGTGCGAGCTGGTATTCTTTGTTTTCCCCGCGATCTGCGCACGACGCATCTTGAGTTCAGTTTTGCTGAGTAGTGAGTGGTGTGTGCAACGGACGCTTCCGAATATCGACCACGATGTCCCGCCCAAAGCAGTGCAAATCTCTGACGTTGGAGAGAAAAGTCGAGCTAATCAAGGAAGTAGAAAAGGCAGGTCGAAGCAAGTCGTGCATCGCCAAGGAATTCGGCATCCCTTTGTCAACCCTCTCGACAGTGCTCAAGAACAAACAAAAGGTTTTGGAAGGCTTCGAGCAAAGCTTCTCAAGCAAACGGAAGCGCGTTCGAGCGTCCAAATTCCCGGACGTCGAATCAGCACTTCTGTTGTGGCTCCAAAACGTTCGAGCAGCCAATCTTCCCGTGACAACCCAAATGATGATGGAAAAAGCAGACGCTTTGGCACTGCAGATGGGTCACGCGGACTTCAGCTGCAGCAATGGCTGGTTCGAGCGGTTTAAGAAGCGAAATAACGTGTCATCGAAGCCTATCCACGGCGAAAGCGGCATTGTCGACGAACAGGCTGCAGACGCATGGCGCAACCTACGCCTCGCCGAGCTGCAAAGGAGTACGCGGACAAGGACATTTTTAACCTCGACGAAGCCGCTCTCTTTTACAAAATGCTGCCTAACCGCACATACACACCAAAAGGCGAAGCGTGCTCGGGCGCTAAGCAACGCAAAGACAGGATAACCATTCTTTTTGGTGCCAACGCTACCGGCGATGAAAAGCTGCCCCTCCTCATTATTGGCAAGTCGCTTAATCCCAGGTGTTTCCGAAATGCACGGCTCCCGAGGGATGTGACATACCGCGCCAATAAAACGGCCTGGATGACGGCGGCGCTTTTCGAAGAGCATGTCCGTGCGCTTGACCGGAAGATGGCAAAGGACGGTCGGAAAGTGTTGTTTGTTGTGGATAACTGCCCCGGTCACGGAAAAATCGACAACTTGGCGGCTGTTAGGCTGGAGTTCCTGCCGGCGAACATGACGTCCGTTCTCCAGCCAATGGATCAGGGAGTCATTGAGATTGCCCGCAAGTATTATAGGAAGAGCCTGCTGCACCGAATTCTGCTGTCATACGACAATGGGAAAAAGTATGAAATCGATCTGCTGGGTGCAATCAATCTGATGGCCGAAGCCTGGCGCCAACTACGCCCGCTGGCGATTGCTAACTGCTTCGCACATGCAGGGTTTTCTCGCGCCCCCGAATCGATCGAAGAAGACATTGGCGCAGAATTCAGCGGCTGTGATGAGCTGTGCAATGAAGTGCGCAAGGCAACTGGCTGCGTGAACGATACTGAAGACGGCGAGATGGCCTTTGAGGAGTATGCGCTCTACGAGGCGGACGTCCCCGTTACCGGAATGCTGTCGGACGCCGATATCGTTGAGATGGCCGTGAACGACGCAGAAGACCATGCAGACGAGGAAGAGCCCCGAGAAGTGCCTACGACGACAGAAACACGTAACGTGCTGCGCTTGCTCCGCAACAAGGTCGAATGCAGCGGTGGCAACCAACGGCTCATGCGATGTGTTGAGCAACTGGAGAACGCCTTTCTGGGACCGAACGCGAACGCGAAACAGGCGAGCATCACGCAGTTTTTTGGTCCTCGGTAATAAATTTTTTTTTTCGCTCTGAATTCTTGTGCTTTACTACGGTTGCCGTCTCGTGCAGTGGAGCTTTTCCTGGCAGCACTGGCTTTTCTTTTACAGTGACCTGGGCAAACATTTTCGGCGTTTTGCTTAACTCGAAATACCGCTTATCTCGAAATTTTCCCTGGATTTTACGGCTTCGAGTTAACGAGGGATTACTAGTTGGGAAGAAACAACGACATCTGTTCACCTTCTTCTGTCTGCTGGCAACCATGATGGTCTCCGGGAACAAGAAGTTGTTGCTCCTCTCCAGGGTCTGGAAGATAATCCAACAAGAACATGCAGAGAGTTGGTCACAAAAGCTAACAATCAAAGCATCAACACGAAATATAAATAAAAACGGTATGCTGAGTCGTCTCTCATGCTCAATTTTGTTTCTATGAGCAGCATTGATGTTGCTGACAAGAATGGTCAGACAGATGATTGGTCAGGTTGGTCAGAACGGTCAGAGTGTAACAGAAACTGCTGAACTGAGAGAATATATTCTCACCAGGTGCCGTGACTTCACTGTTTTAGAAGATTCAACAGAAAGTTAGCCTGGTTAGTTTGTTTACTGCACCCTCCTTTTTTTTTTCATCCTGCAAAGGTTTTACTAGAAAACAATGTTCCTGTTTGAATTGCGGGCATAAGTTCACTAGGCTGCCTCATCTAGTATGTGATCTCTGTTGAAGACAACTGACCAATCAACGCTCATACGATACCTGAGTGTGTCAACGATGTTGAAGTCAGAATCTCACTACAGAATAAATGAGAAGGGGAACTGAAAGGCTCAATTTCTGTCACTAATAATAATTTCTGGGGTTTTATGTGCCAAAACCACAACATGATTATGAGGCACACCGCAGTGGAGACTTTGGATTAATTTCGAACCCCTGGAGCTTTTTGACATCAACCTAAATCTAGTCTGATTTCTGTTAACGAAGCCAACACATTGAGAACCTAGGCCTTAAGGGGGACACTGGTCTTTCAAGATGTAAAATCATGAAAAAATCAGTTTTTTTAAAACAGCATTTTTGTAACATACAGGCATTGTCGCAAGCACTGACCAAGTTTCTTACACCTTGGATTGATGTTTCGGCCATAGCATCACTTTATACCCCAAAAACAGGCTATATTCTAAATGAAAATAAAGCCCAAAAATGGAGCTCTTGATGCTATGAGGCTGTTGAATGATGTATGCTGCAGCAGTACTCATGCAGGTTATACCCTGGTGGCTATTAATCATCTAACAAAAAAATCTTAACATTTTGTGTTGCATGAAGCTCAAAATCGGCATAATTTGCTTTTCTGCATTTTCTCAAAACCTGAGTTTTTGACTCTTTGCAGCCTTTCAGTAGTAGTCTTTCAGTAATCAAAGCACCTAGAATTGTAATTCTTGTTGCACTACTGAGCTACTTGAGTACTGCCCACAGGGGTAGCTTTGTATTTCAGTTTCAATGTTTTTTCAATTGTCCGTGCATTAAACAACTAACTAGCCACATCCTGAACAGAAAGATTTGATATGCTGTATAATTATTAATAGTTTGCACATCAAAAAAGTATTCTTACCCCTGTGAAGCTTATGTTTCCTAGTATCCGGCTATGTGCCTAAAGCAAGATTTAGATGAGTAGTTCTTGCTCCATTGTTCCCGATAACAATGTTAATTAATTTTAATTAACTTTGGAACTAATGGACATATTTGAAGAATAATTGCATATTTGGAATCAGCAAAGAAAACTAAACAAGACTGTGCAGTTTCATTAAATTTGGTAAAGGGAATCTTGATGATTTTTAAAAACCCACTTCCCCCCTTAAGGAGTACCAAGGTCAATTCCACTCAACAAGCACCTATTAATTAAACCACGAAGCTCTTATGTGGCAAAATTATGATACAATCATGAGGCATGCTGTAGATGTGGACTTCAGAATAATTTTGATTGCTTGGAGTTCTTTGACATGCGCCCCAAACTAAGCACGTGGGTGTTTTTTTTTTTTTTCATCATATACCTCCTTCAAAATGCAGCTGCCGCAGCTGGGAATAAAGCCCGCATTCACCAGCTTAGCAGTGTGACAGCTTAGCCACTAAGATACCACATACAGCAGGTCCTCTTAATAAGTGCCAACGCAACTTCCATGCGCGTGCATGTAACAGCGACGGTTCACCGACTGACCGTGATGTCGGTCCATCGCAGCAGCAGTCGGGTGGTCTGTCCGAACAGGAACGAGTGGAAGGCCAGGTGCTGCATGCTCAGGTAGAGCCAGCCCTGCTGAGGAAGGCGTCCCTTCCAGAAGCTGCACGAGTAGTCTGCGTGCAAGAAAGACAAGGGGTAGCCACTCGGACACTCCGCGCTCTGCCATAGAGTCCAACATTCTCATAACTTGGTGCTCTCACTCCTTTTCAAGGAATCCGTGCATACATCTCCAGTATCCAAGCGCCTAAGCTACTTGGTTCTATTTCTCCGGCTGCCCTTTCCTTGTCTCACAGACCCAATGGCGCCCTCGGCGTTCCAGGCTACCCTCTACATGCCCTCGCACACGGCACTGGATTGACCTCTATTTCAGGCCCACCGGCGACATTGAGTCGTCATCATGCCGAAAACATCTTTCGCTACTGCTAGCCTAACGTAATCCCAATTGTCAAAAAAAAAATGAATTTAATAAATTTACGCTTGCAGGTTCCCTTATCACTTATGGCTACCTTTTGCAGAACATAATTCATGTAGAGGGTCTAAGAATGTGGCTCCCAGAGTTGTGCACTCACAGTTGACTAGCTTCTCCTGCGGAGGCAGGTTGAAGATGGAGGCAAAGCGGCTGGCGTTGACCCGGAACTGGGCATTGTCCTGGTCCACCTCCGGCAGGGAGACCTCCCGCTGTGCCACCAGGCTGCGGATCTTACAGCAAACAAACTCCGTCGCCTCGTCCTCGGAGTCGAAGGACTCTGCAAGAGAGAAGTGAGGGAGCATCGCCTGGCATTCCAAAGACCTGGAATTGTATTTTCTAAGAGTGTGTTAAGAGGGCTGTCCATTCCTGAATAGGAAGGTTATGTAGATATCAAGAACTGGCAGTAACAATGGACCTTTTTCTAAAGCCATGTGACCCCCTAGCAATGGCTGGTGGAAATGTGCCGGCTTTGCTATCACCTGCTACCACCATGTATTTGAATGACTATCGTGACGAATGACTATCCTGAAGAGTTTTCTTGCCGTTTAACATTCAGCGGTTAGTGTGCTTCCCAATTTTTTTGCAATGTGTGCGAATGTTCAATCATTGTGCGTAGAGGCTCGAAACATCGAGTAAGTCAACAGTTTCTTATGCTGTTTGTTACTGAAAGTGCATCACAAGGAAGGGAATCTTCCTACATTTAATTATAGATAATGCCGACACCACGTCAGTGCTACCTGCACAATCGTGTTCACAAAAACGCAGCCTGAAGACGAACACGTATCCTACGATGTGCCACCTGCAGTGCACTTCTCATATCTTCTGTCGAAGTACTGGATTCGCGCATGCACCATGTGACTAAAACAACATGACAATATGAAGGGAAGTTATCAACATACAAATGAGAGATATTGTTCGTGAATGACTTTGCCTGACAAACAACAAGTGCTGGGCGTGCGCACTTCTGTAGCGAACGTTGCAGATGACCTCTCCTATACTGAGTGCACTTGCGTGTCGTATTGCTGATCTCGCCACTTCTTGCCAATACTAGGCACATAATGAAAAAAGTGCAACTAGCACGAACACTAACAAAGAACACAGGACGGAGCACTTACTAGCAATTGAAGTTGAAAGTTGTGTCCGTGCAAGTTGCGCTTTTTTCATTATGAACCTATACCAACACTCTCAATTGGCAGTTATCCTAAAAGATACTAGGCGCCACTGTGCCCTGTGGTTGACACTACGGCTTTATTACTTAGAAGTTACGTGTCTACAAATGAATATACAGGAGTGTAGACTCACTGAGTGTCTCAAGGAGATTCTGCTCAATCCATGCCCAGTTCTGGAAGATCTCCTCACGTGACAGTGAGGTGGCCACAACTGAAAACAAAAGGACAAGTTGGAATTAATGCCTTCTGTACCGTCACAACTTGAGCAGCATCCCCTCAGCGACGACGCACGAGAGAAAGCGTAATTTTTATTGCTACTTTCTAGCTGGATTTCAACAAGCAGTAATGCGAAGTCGAGAGTTTGATGGGATCTCGCTTAAGTCATAAATAATTATGGCGAAAACAGAAACAGTCACCAGCCAATGAAGCTTCACCGTGAACAGTGCTGCTCTCGTGTGGAGTCCTGAACATCAGCAAAGACGTCTAACAGCTGGGCATCCCGAGAATGCACACCAGAGCTATGGCCGCGCCATGTACCATGAATAGAAAACATAGTTCTCTAGAAGCCAGCGAGAAAGTCCACATAAATTTGTCCGATAATAATGCCACGCAATGTTTACCAGTTATTACACAAAATACTCAGGCAACACAAATGCAGGTGCTTATCTGCTTCAGCGCTATGCAGATACCTAATACAAGAAATATACACTCAAACCTCAGTATAATGAACACGGATAGAACGAATTATCGGTTATAACGAAGTAAATCTTGTCATATATAGTGTTACAAATACAGTTGAACCCCGTTATAAGAGGCACGGATGTAACGGACAAACGGGTATAACAGACAACATCTACACTTTTGGTTGGCCAGCCTATCCCTCTCATTAATTTGACTTCTTTTGTAAGAGACACCGGATATAGAAGACAATCGGTTGTAAAGGACAAGTTATCAGTGAATTCTGGTCAACAACATCGCTTGTAACAGACATTCTAACTTGAATGAAGCGCCATCAACCGCTAACTCGACTTGCGTCCATCTTTGGAAATAGAAAAAAAACAATAGACGTATACAAACCTTGTTTATTATAGCCTCAGTAAATGTTTAATGGATCAGTCAGTTATAAAACAATGATAAAAGGTCTTCGAAACTGGTATGCATCACTGATATGCACTTCAGGCTTACCGCCAAGGGACGAGCACTTCCACGCGTGCACTTCACAGGCACCTGAAGGAGCCAATACCGCGAGCACGCGGTGTGAACACATTGCAGAAGTCTTCCAATTAAAACGCCTCACATGCGTGTTCTCCGCAAGTCCGAAAATAGCACCAATGCACCGCAAATGCTTTCTTTAGTGTTACGTGAACGCCGCGATCAGCCCTGCGCTGCTTGACAAGCTACGGCCGCTCGATCACCGTAGTCTTGCTTTCCTAAAAAAAATATCAAAGGCTACAAAGCACGTCAAGAGCCAAGCCAAACGGAAGCCAGAAATGAGAGAAAAAAAAATGGAGTTGCAAGTCTCAGAGGCTATATTTGAAGCTCCCACACAAACAGCGCAAAAAAAAAAAAGTGAGTTTCGGGTCTCGGAGGCCAAGCTTCACTGCGAGTGCAAAAAAAAAAAGCTTTTTTTCTCTCCCAAGCTTGGTGGCGCTCAGGTCACCGGCCCGAATGGCCCACGTTATTAAACGAATGCTCGTAGCATCAATCCAGTCCACCATTCGTCTGCCACGCATCAGAGCTGCGCAGTTGCTGGTACAGTGCATTTTGTGATCGCCGTCGTCGCTGTCAGTCCACCACCGGCCGCCAGCAACGATTCACAAGAGACGCTAGACGTGCTTCGCCACAGCGCCTGCAGTAGGCGTATCGCTGCCGTTCACTACCGGATGTCACGCCGTGATCACTACGCTTCGTGGCCGCTTTGTGATTGTGTGATGGTGTGATCGCTATCAACGTTCGCTGCTGGCCGCCAGTATCAGTGCGCAACAGATGCTGCTACTGGCCTAGACTTGGTTCGCCGCCAGGCCGTGACCACAGCGCTTATCGCGCCATTATCTCCGCTCACCGCCAAAGCTACGCCGTGGTCGCTGCGAACTAGGCTTATCGCTGCCTTTATCTGGATTTCGCTGCCTCAGCATGGCGGAATGCTCCGTCAAACGCCGTACTTGCCTCACGGTGTCAAAAAAACTCGACATTGTAGCAGACATAAAGTGTGGCATGACGCAGGCAGACGCCGCCAGAAAATTCGGCTTGTCAAGAAAGACTGTTAGCGGGATTTGGGCTCAGCGAGAGAAGCTTTTGAAAGAAGCGCCAACAGGAGCCAGCCGGTCCAAACTGCGTAAGTCATCCCATCCTGCCGTAGAAGAGGCGCTTCATCTGTGGATACAGGATGCACGGAGTAAGAACATCCCGCTCAACGGACCATTAATTCAAGAAAGAGCCAAGCAACTTGCATTCGGTCTTGACATTCAGTTTGAGGCCAGTCAGGGATGGTTTGACAGGTTCAAGCGCCGACATGGCATCAGCTACAAAAGTGTTTGTGGCGAAAGCAGAGCTGCCGATGAAAACTCCGTCAAGCAATGGAAAGAGGAGACGTTGCCAACTTTGCTGAGGGGGTGGAAGGCTAGCGATATCTTCAATCTGGATGAGTCTGGAATATTTTTCAAAATGCTTGCTGGAAGAACATTTGCCTTATCCAAGGAAGATTGCAGTGGAGGCAAAAAGTCGAAAGAAAGAATCACTGCTATGTTCTGCACAAATATGGAAGGAACAGAGAAAGAAAAAATCCTAGTTATAGGCAAATCAAAAAACCCACGCTGCCTAAAGAACTATCCAGTCAATGTTGAGTACACGGCAAACAAGGCTGCTTGGATGACATCAGAAATATTCAACAAATGGCTAGCAAGTTTCGATCGCAAGATGGCTATGAAAAAGAGAAGAGTACTACTGTTCCTAGACAGCTGTTCAGCTCACATGAAGCCACCACCATTGAAAGCTGTTGAGCTTAGTTACTTCCCACCAGGCTGCACATCTGTGCTACAGCCCCTTGATCAAGGGGTTATTAATGCAGTCAAAATCAAATACAGAGTCAGACTTGTTCAACGCCTGCTGTTCGACATGTTGCAAAAGCATGAGACAACAATCAATGTGAGAACAGCGATTGAGATGTTAACAGGCTCATGGAACGATATTCAGAGGAGCACCGTGACAGGGAGCTTTCGCAAAGCCGATTTTGATCTGCAGGAGGAAAATGAAGAGGAGGATGTTGCAGACGAAGACCTGCAATGTGCAGTTGAGCCAGAATCATGGCCACTTATTCAAAGAAGATTTGGTGAGTCTGGCACATTCTTGAACTTTGTTGAGGCAGACAACAACCTTGCGGTAGCTGAAGACCTGTCTGATGAAAGCATCATAAGAATGGTGCAGGAAGGGGAACAGGAAGAAGATACCGATACGGATGTATCGGACAGCGAGGACAGTACCCCGCCAATGACATCTGGGGAAGTAATGACAGTGCTGGGCAAAGTTCGGAAACACATTCAGCTTTGGCCTAGCGGCCATGAAGCCCTTGACCTTGTGAGCAGGCTAGAAGGAGCTGTGTTGAAAAATGGGATCGACACAGCCCTAAAACAAACAACCATGGAGAACTACTTTACAAGGGAATTGGTTTGAAAGCAAATTCTGCAAAATAAATATTTTGTAACCGTATATAGCCTTCTTTTGTGCTTATTTTAGCAGTAGTGTGCCCACAATGAAATATGGACTGAATATGATATGAAAAAGTGGTACCCTGCTTATAAGAGACCTCTCATATAAGAGACACAAACTGCTCCCCGGTACGTGTCTCTTATAAAGGGGTTCAACTGTATACATTTATAACGAATTTTCGGGTATAACAAACTTATTTTCGTGTCAGATGTAACTGTTATAATGAGGTTTGAGTGTACATACAATGTAAGGTGTCCTATGTTGTTGTCTCTGTCATGCTGGATATCAGACAACTCATGCAAAAGTCACACTCACCATAGCTGACTTCAGAGAGGGGGGTCTTGTGAAGAATTCTATACGGGGCAGGCTGTGAGAATGGAAACATTATGATTATAAACAGTGCAGTAGACACAATCAATTCCCTTCAAATGTTGCAGGCCACCTGATGTAATCCCCGAACTGCTGAGTGGCAACCTCCAGCAACACATTTGTAACATACATTAGTACAGTGCATTCATGAACTTCACAGTGCACGGTTATAATGCTTTCATCATGGCTGAAATGCATGTTAAAGGGGTACTCGCTCGAATCCGTAAAAGTGTGAAATGTGCACCGTCCGAGAACACACAGTACATTCACTTGTGCAGAGTGCAAGGAACGGGTCATTGGCAGTGACCACGAAAAGAAGTCAAATACCTTCTGTCCATTTGCCACCTCAATTATTTTGATGTCCCCACAAAAGAGTAACTGTAGGCATAAGCTAAATGTCCTCCATGCATTTTTTGTACGTAAAATATTTTGTCATTTAGATAATGCAATTGCTCCTTTCCAGATGTACTGAATTTGACTGGTCAAGCACGCATGTGTTTCACCCAGAGTGAATGCCACCACAATACTAGTGCCACCATCCATCTTGGTGGTGCTAGGATTGTGTAAACCTGTAGAAAATGCACTGTCTCCTGCTAAAAAGGCTGATTTTGGAGGTGCCTTTGGGGCTGCATTGCTTCAAATGAAAATGGAAGCTTAAAGTGAATTATAACTATCCTAACTGATATGGCAACTTTTTTAAAAATAAAAGAGGTTCAAAAGTTGCCTGTGCGTTAAAATTGAACATTAAACAAAAATTGAATTCATACTGTTAGCAAGGGTTCATTGTCAAAGCAGGCACCTTGTCGCCGTCATTTGAATGCTGTAGTAGGACACATTTTCGCGTAGGTTGACAACAACGATGACATACAGAGTTCATTAAAAAAGCATTTTAAAAACAGGATGACAATTTATGTGCTAAGCCATACAAACCCTTATCATGCATACTTCAAATGTTGAATTCTAGCATGTCACAGAATGATGAATTGGCGAAGTTTTTTAGTTCAACAAAGGAACACAAAATAAGCACTAACCTTGCTGTCAAATACTGAGTCGAGTGTTCCTACGAGAACCGACGATAGGCCCTTGGTGCCATGACCTTTTCGCCTCTGCAGGGTGAAGAAGCCGTTCGACTGTTCTGTCACCCTGAAACAAAAATAAAGACATGTCATTCGTCTCACATTCTTTCATGCTCATTTCTTTTGACAGAAATGGTCAACATGCAGGCAGCAAGTAAGCTGTGATTGTGATAGAGAGCAGTCCCTCCTAGGGGGATTGATCAGGAGTTTTTATAACAATAACTGTTGGCGCTTTACATCCCACAATCATCATACGATTATGAGGGATGTCGTAGTGGAGGGCTCTGGAAATTTTCGACCATCTGGTGTTCTTTAACGTGCACCAAAGTCTAAGTACACAGGTCTCTAGCATTTCGCCTCCATCGAAATGCGGCCACTGCTGCTGGGATTTGATGCAACGACCATCGGGTCAGCAGTTGAG
The DNA here is from genome assembly GCF_013339695.2 of Rhipicephalus sanguineus. Lineage (NCBI taxonomy): Eukaryota > Metazoa > Arthropoda > Arachnida > Ixodida > Ixodidae > Rhipicephalus > Rhipicephalus sanguineus. The sequence continues at coordinate 59,575,980 of NC_051182.1, forward strand.
CACAACCACCACTAGACCACCGTGGTGGGTTGATCAAGGATACCCTAAAAGGATAAAGGAGTGGAGGAAAATTTGAAGCAATATATAAAAGTGATGTTTTTCGGTGGGCTTGCCAGCCACCCCCATGGAGCATGATTTTGGGGCACGATTAGGGTTGCCACCTGCCTGGTTTCAGACTGGCCTGCCAGTTTTTTTTAACAGCGGGCCAGTCGCTGGTCCGCACCTAAGAACGGTCATCGTTGGCCGGTTTTCTTGGCCATCATATAGCAATTATTACATTTTTGGCATTTTATAAGCATAAATTCAACTATGAAGCTTATACTAAATATTTTTCGCCGGTCACCAAACTCTCATTCAATTTTGAACCAATTTCTATCTTTGTGCCCATAAAAACTGGAAGCAAGATCTTTCCAGTTATACTGATCAATTAAATAGGCTGAAAATGAACACCAGTGGTTTCGTGCTTGCATCATGAGTGTAAATTCTCCACCTTCAAAGCAGCGAAAATTACGTCAATAACTGTTCCGAAAGACTAGATATCTCAACCTGAGAACTCGAGAGCTGGCTCCTGGCTGTGGACTACACATATTAAGAATAATTGATGGGGCTTTATGTTCCAAACGGACAGCATATATGTAGATGGCAGTGGCGTAGCCAGAATTCTTTTTGGGGGGGGGGGGAGAGGGTTGAACCTACTCCCCCAACCACTACACCAGTGGTAGACGGCATTTATTTTTATGTCAACAGAATATTTGGTTAGCTCTGCTTTCTTTTTTTTTCTTTGGTACATAACATTGACTTCTGACTAGGCAAAAAATGTTACAATACATACAATACATGACATTGCATGACACCGACTGAACATGGTGTCTCTCTGTTGAGTATAAATTCAACGACTTGTATAAATACCACCCCCCCCCCCCTCCCCGAAGAGCCGTTTTTTTTCTAGTGGTAAGGTGGCAACCCTAGGCACGACGATAGGTATTGAAAAATTCACTTTTGATGATAAAAAGGGTACGTGCCTACCACAACCAAATATGAATATCCCAGACTAGCGATATCGTGCAAGATCAAAAGCAGAAAGAGATGAACAGAAGACAGAAAATGTTGAAAGAAAGTGAAAGACGAAGGCTAGGGGAAGAGAGAGACCAGAAAAGGAAACTACTGATTTCCACAGGGCAGGTATTATACTGTATCGCGTGCTTTATTATTAAAAAAATTTCTATATGTATCAGCTGACCTAAAACCATATGTACTGTCGTCGCATACAATACACGATTCTTAGTGGCAGTGGCAAAGTTGCTAAAAATGGCAGATTGTGTGGCAATCAGACCATATGAAGCAGGTATTAGCTGCATTATATTCATCATTTATATTAGCCATTTAATGCTTTATATATATAGTTACTATTGTAATGAGAGACTTTGGAGGCACATGTTTCAAGTAAGCAAGTGAAGACGAGGGGAAATAAAGCAACAATGTTTGGTAGGAATCATTAGGTCACTGCCGCTCTATGTCTTAAGACTTTTTTTCAAGAAATGTCTTGACATTCAAGTTAACTGACACTATGTAAAAGTGAAAGGCTGATAGACAATGCGTTTTGCTGTGTGTTTCTTTCTACGCAGTAAAAGCCGGCAAAATCCGCCAAATTGAGTTTTCATTTATTGTTCAAATGTAGCGCGATTGCTTTCCTACAGACAACGGTTAATTTTCCACGGCCACACCACGACGGAGGCTGCCGGATACTTGGCAGGCAACAACCAGAGGAAAAATACCAACCACAACGATACTAAAACAAGCGTAAAACATGATGCCGTCTTTTGAATAATCTGTACTTGAATTACGGTACATGCAGTAATCAACAAAATATACTAATTGAAATTTATGTCATCCAATAAAAAAAACTTGAGAAGGCTGGACCTACGCCATCCTGTACTGCAAGCTTCATAACAATGGCCTTTCTAAAATTCACTGCCACATTATTTGGACCCATGTAGTCTATTTATTGTCTGCAATATGTCACATATTCCAAGAATTTTTCGAAACGAAGTGCATGCCTGAAATGGCAAGTTACAAAGTTTCTATGGTGTGGGAGAGCTTAAAGGGACTTTTTTATTTATTCATTTGCTTGATTATATAATTATTTAATACAACCTTAAGGTACAGTCGTACATTGCAGAAATGAGGGGCAAAGGTAGATATATACTGAATATATGACAAAGTATGCTGTTATACAGGCAAAATACAATTAGCAAAAAAAAGTCTTAAGGAACAAAATTTTAAGAAAACAAAACACGTGTATAAGTCAACAATTAATGAAAACAAAAAGAGTGAATTATGCTGGAAGTGTTAAATAAGTACCCATACAAATACATGACAAAAAAATATCCCAAAATACACAAAATCATGGCACAATTTAAATGGCATAACATATACTGAATAAAATACAAAGCATGAGTAATGAATTGTGATAATTGTTAAGGTTTTACATCCCGAAACCATGATATGATTTTGAGGGACGCCATAGTGGAGGGCTCTGGAAATTTGGGGTTCTTTAATGTGCATCTTGTGGGGGTGCTAGCACCCCCTGTAATGTTGTTTGCACTTCATGACGCATGCGTGTCTCGTGGATTAACCGCAGTTAGGTTTAACAGTCGCCGAAGGAGAGGTGGCACCGTGATCGCGCAGTGTAAGGTGGCGCCACCCTGTCGGCGAGGATAGACCGGTGTACAGAAAACAGCAGCGAGTCTTTTTGCAGTTTGGTATCGTGCGTGGATGGACGTCTCCCGCAGTGGGTCCATGGGGGATGATACCGCGGCTCGTTTCCAGTGGGCCCCTCGTGGTGAGTTGGACGTCGGCGATGCCACATGCGCACGTTGTATGTGTTATGTTTTCTGCGTATTGCATTAGCACTTGTATCTGGTTATTTAGCATGCTGCTAGTTGTGTATTAGGTTCGGCCTGGGCGAGCTCATCGTGATGTAAAAGCAGTCTTTAATAAATGCAGATGTGTTGTTGCACGATCGCGTGAACTGTCTCCGTGTGTTCCGAGAGTGACGCTTTCTCTCGTCAGACCCCATAACCTAAATCTAAGTACACACGTCTCTAGCATTTCGCCTCCATCAAAATGCGGCCACCGAAGCTGGGAATCGATCCCAACACCTTCGGATCAGCAGTCAAGCATCATCACCACTAGACCACCGCGGCGGGTTAACTAATGAATTATGTCACAGAAACAGTTATGATACAGAGTATTCTGTCAGGCACAACATGATTGTGGGATAAAACTGTCAAGTGTGGTTTCAAAGTTAATGGAGCAAGTTATGCTTTTAGTGGTGCAGGTAAGTTATTCGCCCTCTGCAACACTTGGGGGAAAAATTAATATGAAAGGCCAATGGTGCCTGAAGAGTGGAATATTTATCGTTTTGCGGTGGTCAATGCACAATGAAATGCATGGCGGCTATTGAACAAAGAATGCAATATGATTTGGTGATAGCTGATAATCATGAAAAAGACAGAGGCGAGGGACAGAACGTACAATAGAGAGACACTAGAGTCATTTTAGACTGATATATTTTTTTGGTACAGATATATATGTTGAATAATTCTGCGGAATCAGGCTTATTACAGAAGAAAAAATTGAAAGCCAAACTTCGGCAATTTTGAATTTCAAGCCAAACCTCAGCACTGCTTTGCCAACGCAAAAGCAGTCCTTGAAACTTCATAGGCTAAACTTTAGGCTCTTTTAGAATAGGATGTATTTCTTACTTGCCAATAAAGTTAATTAAAATCAGGCAGATGCGGTCTAACCTACAATGTCATGACTAGCTTGTTGGAAAAATTTGAAGCTAGTGACAGTTGAGTTTTGGCTTAACAAGCTTTTTGCTCATGATCACTGACTTTTATGGTAATACAGAAACCCAATTTACGTATTCAGCTTGTGTTTACATTCTCTTTTGCATCCATATAATGATAAATACGGAGATTAATTGAGGCAAGATGCGTCCATTATCTGTTACACTGATGGCACAATAGATAATGGGGGACACAAGCGAGTGAGAGCTAAGTGAGATTTGTGCGACACTAACCTCCATGATGAATGAATTGGAACAAAGCGGCAGGAATTAGCAGACCCCCTGGTAGCATCCCGTAAAATACCGCTATTGTGAAGATGTAACTGATTACAGTGGTCATCTAGAGCCCCAGTAAGTAACTGAGCAATTACAGAAAGTAATCGATTGACTTTAGCGCTACTTGAACATTTTTATTGCACGTAATACGATAACATAAATTTAGGAATGGGCAATAGTGAATTTGAGGTTCGAAGCGAATCCGAAGCGAATAGTGATTTGGTCGAATAATTTCGAATTGAATAGTTCGAATAGTAATTACCACACATTATTAAGAAAAATGAGCATTTTTTGTCATGACCCTTGCACAATTTTTTAAGGATTGGAACTAGGCATTAGTGAATGTCACTTTTTTTGTTTGTAATGAAGTGACAAGCAAACTTGAATATTATCAAGATTTGGATAGCAGTAGAGTGCAAGTTATAAGGGGTTAATACGTTAAAAATTTAAAAATTACATATTCCTTAGCACATATAAGCCCATAAATTACGCTTTTAAACTTAAAAAAAATATGTACACTTAGCCTTGAAGTGTGGCTTCGCGGCAGTGCAGATTTCCCCTGGATGGGTAGTTTCACGGCAAGCAACCCGACGCTGCAATGAACCACCTTTACAGGGGCTTATGTGCAGTCAAACATACATATATTCGGTCACTTCGAATACTTCGAAATTTCGAATAATATAAATTCGTATCGAGCGAATTCGAATACTTTAATATTCGTTCGAATATTCGCAACGCCCGAATATTCGCCCGTCCCTACATAAATTTACTCAAACTAGAACGAACTACTGTGGCTCGCATGGCAGAGAGAAGGGCTGGAGGCTTGCGTCAAGGCTGAGAGGCTTACTGTGGCTTCTGTTATATAGTGTTACACATTGTTAACTTTCAACAGGAGTTGTTTCTCAAAGTTGTCATCGCTGATTGGTTCCATGTTCCTCGTTAAGACGAGGCAGCTACTACGCTGAACACTCTCACAATGCATGCGCGAGAGGAAAACCTTGCACACTAGCTCACAGTTGCGCAGTGCTTTGATGCTAGTGTCCATGTCCTCTATGAAGCATTGCGCTTCGCTGTTGCTGGCGCTCGGTTAAGACGTGCAGGTAAGGCCAAGGAAAAGGTGAAAAAATAGGCACTGTAGGGGCCCCCTATCTACAGAGCGGTCGCATATTTTTTGGGACGAGAACTGTTGTAGTGCTTACAACTTGATTTCGGAAAAAAAAAATTATTCATTACCCGTAATCGATTACAAGAAAATGTAATTGAATTACCCAGAACATTACAGTTCGGAATAAGTAATTGATTATATTATAACGTTACAAGAAAATGTAATGGATTACAAGTAATCGATTACTTGTAACGCGTTACGTAGAACTCTGGTGCTCTTGCTGCTAAAAACACAGAAAAAAAGGGAGAACGACAGCGACGAAAGAGATGGTAAGATTAACACAAAAAGCAAACAAAAAATGACAGTACGAAATTCGTTTCTGTTAACTATGAGCCTAAATGGTAATATGATGCAAATTTAGAACCAACCAAGAACTGACCAATGCAAAGAACTGATAGAAACTGCAGACTTGTTCAAGGACAGCGCCACGTTGATGTGTCTCACAGTCTTCGTGAAACTAGCGCACTTCCTGTTTAAGCATGTCAAAATCAGTACAACCTATTTATCCCAAAGATTGCTGAAATTTGGTGTGGTAATTTAATGTATTTTGTCTTTGCACCCTTTCAATGTATACCGGGCAACCACACATATTAGTACTGATCAAAGTGTAGTCTATCAGGGAGAATAAATGGTTGGATTAGTGGACTTAACAAGTTGGCAGTCAGCGCTCTGTCATGTTTTGCCTGTTCTGTTGCCAAGTCCTAGCAATAGAAATGGGTACTTGGTAAAATTAGTACTGATTGGGTACTGACGGGGCACCTTGGTACCTTTCTGCAGTCTTAATCAGGAAAAAAAGAGAAATAATTATGCTAACTATGACATGAAACAAGTGCATGGGATATTACTGAATTTATGAGCAGCAGAGTATGAATAAACAAGAAAAAAAGGGAGGAAGAAAGAGGCTGACCAAAAGGTTTACATTTTCCCCTGCATGTTCTAAACCTCGAGGAAGTATTCAGAACATGCATCTAGCATGCCGAACAATGAGCACCATTTTTTTTTCTGCAGGCCCAAGCACATGACACTGACAGCCAGCCCAGCTGTTTCAATGAACAAGCCAGAGTTCGCCTTGCTTCTCTTCGTATTTTTCCCACATCTTGCTAGAACCAACCCCCGGTTCTATTCTTATACCAGGTGGCACAGAGACTCTGCCCCAGTGCTCAAAGTACAGACGGGTCCACTGTTGAAGGGAACACTTGCCAGCAGGGCATGTCCGCATTTCCATCTTTTGCGAAATCACAGTGGCATCGATTTGCACAAGACTACTGGTAGTTTACAGTTCTGACTTCTTTCGACAGACTTGGTGCAGTGAACGACCAATGTTTCACATGTCCTTGTAGTTAGGAGGCCAGCAATTTGAAAGGTGCACATTCGAGTGTTCCCTTTAACAGTGGACCGCACTGTACATGACGCGTCTTTGATAATGAACATGAAATGTCCTTAAGAATATACAATTTTTTGGAACTTCGCAAGTACCCTGTAGCTTGAACATTAAATGACCCTCAGTTTGCCCACTTAAGTGTGCATTTAAGTTTCCTGCGCAGTATGCCTCTTTAACACAGACTGACATAAAAAAAATGCTTCAAACCAAACATGAGAATATAAGCTACAAATTTCACCACTAGTTCCGAGGTTTAGTTAAGATGACAAGCACTTTATAAAAGATCATCTCACTAATGTTTTGTTAGCTTGTTCTTTTTTTTCCCTTAGTGTTTATAAACACTGTTAGTCTTTATGAATGCAAGTTTGGTGACAACATTTTCTTCTCTATGTCCGTGCTGTCATCCCATTTCAATGAAATAAAATTTTTTTTTCACTGTCACTGCAAATTGCCTATTGTAAGTGCACTGTCCAAAAGCAGGCACCCAGATCTGACAAACAGCCTCCTTGCAAAGCAATGATTCTCTACTTTATTCCATTCAACACGACAACAAAACATGCTTATCGAACCTTGTAGAAACCATCCACCCTTAAAATTTGTTTGCGTAATCAATAATACAGGAAAGATTAGCATAAATTCACACCAACACATACCATTATACCTCGAAAGATCACACACCCCTAAACTTTAGTATGTCACCTAATATATACCATGAATGTCTACACACACACACTGACACGCTCGTGTGGACACAAGCATACATACATATACGGGCATTCCCCAGTTAAAATGAGCAAGTTGCGGAGCAAGAATTCTTGAGGAGATGAAACTGCGCATGCTCGGGCGTCCTAACAAAGTTACGGAATTGGGCACTGACACGCCCTCTGTCATGACAGTCCCTCTAGCGGAGAGAGAAAAAATGCACGCGTTGCGCTCTCCGATGCCCAAGTGGGTGTGTGTCTCTGCATTCTTGCCAGGTCCATATTTTTAGGTTAGTTAACGGGAAAAACGCCGTCATATACAGGAAAATTATCTGAGTGAGATATCTCGTAGAACGTGAAATCTATAATTTTTGGCAACGTGAACTCGATAGGTTAGGTATAATTTTTAAGCTGAAAGCCTTAGATGCCTCATCAAATGCAAAAATTGACCATCGACATCGGTGGTGCCAACATGAGTGATGCGAAAAATCATCATCCCGTGATGACGTCACTACATGACGTTATCAAGACGTCGCAGATCGTCAAAATCTGTGACGTCGTCACATGGCATCGTTGCTTTGCATTGCCGGTGGTCCGATCCTGGAGGCAGCGCAAAACCACGTTAGGTGCAGAAAGCTTTTGCACGGGGTTGGGCAGGATATACACATCGGCTGAAGAAAAAGAAGATGGCTTTCGCCTTCCAGTCGTCTTAGTCTAATGCATAGGGGACCCTGTGAGTTTTTTCAATGAATGATGGGACTCTCCGAGAAGTGCTTCTCGCAAACGTAGTCACCAGGCATGAGCCCTCGATCTTTCCTTGGTATGGCACGAGCCCACGCTTCCAACCTCACCGGGTCACTAGGAACTTTGAAGGTTGTGTACCCACTCCTTGCAGGATGCGTACCCACTGTTGCAGTTCGGCACAACACATTTCTGCCCCATCGTAAAGGAGCACTGGTAGAAATCTGCAAAGTGTTCACGGAGCATTACTTCCTTCTACGCGCCTTTGTTGTGGTGTGAAAAGCATGCGCGAAGTTCGAGAAGTCAGCGCCGCTGGCACAACGCGGAAGCCACTGAGTGCGCTAAAGAGACAGAAAGCCTGTCAGTCCCAAAGAAATGTGCGACAGCTTGCTCGCGCAAATTGGGAACTTTCCCTCCCAAGGTCATCTACGCAAGCGTGTGCACAACATGCAAGCGAGAAGCAAGGGGCCCATGCAGCTCGTTTCAAGCGCTGTACAGCCTGCTATTCCGGCAGTATCTTTAGTAACTGCAGCTAAAATTCCTGTCACATCTATCAATTGATGTCACAGGCATAAATCTGAGAAATTTTACAATGTATGAGGCGGTATCACGATTTTTATATGTCGCGTCCATAGAAGAGCACGTAAACGATGGCAACACACCGGAAGCGTCATCTGTCGTGCTGCAGCGAAAACCGCACTTCCTCCATGACGCTATTGCGCCGCGCTTGAACGCTGCAGCGGCTGAGCAGTTTCTCCTCCTCAAATACTTCTTTCTCCGTGAGCCAAGTTTAGAGAAAAAGCAAGATAACAGTGGTAGAATATGTGGTTATGAAGACTACGTGGTTCTCAGTCATCCGTTGTCTTTTGCTACCAACACAATTTTTCTGCATTTACAAAATTTTTTTATAAACTCAACAATAAACTGATTGGTTAACGATGCCTAGAAATCCCTTGAAAAATATTTATGACTAAGCAATGTGCGCACTTTCGTTTTCATCATCTACAGTTTGTGCTGTATCGGCGTAACTTTCACTCAAATGTTTACACCGGAGCTAACATTACCTCTAGCGGCCAGTTTCGTAGCAACACGAAGCTGGTATCATGAGCAATTGCTCATAGCAGTCATTATACTAAAAAAGGCACAGCTTCGCCGCAAGGGTGCAGCAATGAATGCGATAGCAAGAAACTAATGCTATACGAAGTGAGGCTCGCCAATGGATACTCTCAGTTTGAACAGTGCTCCTGTTGCAAAGGCGGCCGAAGCAGCGAAGGAAACTAGCGTGCTTCAAGTGTCGAGCTATGACACTTGATAGTTCGCGCTCATCTTCTGCTTGTTCGTTTAGTGGCGTCCCTTGAGCTCGAGTGACTTTCGTACGCTCCGTAACATGAGCACGGACATCCCGGTGAAAGCGTGAAAAATCCCTCTTCCCCTCACCACGAGAAAACCGCGCGAGCAGACAGCGGAAGGGCAAGGTTTTCCCTGCGCAAATATAAGAAAAAGCGAGCGAGCGAGCCGACGACTTTTAAATGCGCCCGTCGCGCTCCTAGCACCATCTCGCTGGTAATGAAGAAACGCATATAAGCGCCTTCCGTCTCAGAGTCCGTCCAGCGGTAAAGAGTGTGTATATAACGCTCGCCGTTAGCTACGTGGAGGATCTGCGTTTCGTGGCGTAGTGGGTAGCGCCACTCGCTGCGGAGCAAGAGGTCCCTGGTTCGATTCCGCGCTTCGGAAGCATTTTTCTGAATTATTTTTCTTTGGGGCTTTTATATATATATACATACTTATACATATACGGTGCATGACGGTGGCGACGGCGACGGCAAAATTCAGCCGAGACTGTCCATATAATTGCTATCGCAATAAAAAAAAAACGACACGTTTCGATCCGCGAGCCCTGTATATGCCTGCATGCAATGATGCGTGCAGTATACATGCGCTTACAGCTTGTATCTATTTTGCAATCAATGTAGATTCCACTTTATATTCCACATTTTCCCACAGCCACATGAATTATTGCATCAAAACACGGAGTTGTTTGTGTTCAATCCACAAAGGTCTTTTTATCAAACTGCATAAAAAAAACTCCTCGCATCATTACATTTACACCTTGGAAAACACCAGCTATCCCATTTTTACTCTACTTAATAGTAGCTTGCCTTTATCATATCTCTATAATTTGTATCGCTATTTATGGCAATTATGACAACATGGCTTCTTTAAGACCTATCACCATAATGTTCCTCACGTATTTCCAGAATATATGCTTTTGAATATTGATTATACCTATTATGCATTCCATCATAACTTACTTCTAGCTAGAATATGAATTACAGCAGATTGTTTATTGTTGTTCATTTTTGGGGGAATTATAGGACTCTTGATTTGAATGCGACAGCTTTGTAATTGTTTTAAAAAATGAAAATATATCTACTTATAGTCGGGTACAACTTTAGAAAAAAGCGGCATTTGCACCTCAAAGGCGGATGCACACGCGTTTCCACCAATGGGCGCGTGCTCTAGACTGACGTCACGAGCCGGACGGCCGGTGACTCCACTCAAGGAGAAGAAGCGGGACTATTTCTTTGCCGCGGAGGCAATCGGCTGCCGCGCTTCGGTCATATGGGCGGGGCCTCTCCTTTTTTCTAAAGTTGTACCCGACTATAGTTACCATTAACCACTTGTGAATTCCTCCTTTCATTCACTTATCATGCCCTATATTGTACGTACTGATATATTCACAACACATTAATTTTTCTGTACTTTACTTGCAAAAGAGGTCTCGGCCGCATTAAATTAACTTAGGACCACGTTCAACATATTGACGTATCAGTATTGATGACACACATTCTTTCAACAAACTTGAACACTATGTAACAGAACTTAAAAAAAATTAAATACATAGAGGTAGACTTCATCACAGACAGAGATAGCACTGTGCACTGCAGCACAAACACAACTGACCTGGCCAGTGTTCCTTTCACGGTGCAATGATCCACCAAGAAGTATGCAAAATAGCATTTACTTTCATAAATCATGGAAAACAAGAGCTGAAGAAGCTTTTTTCATTATTTTCATCCTTGCAGCATTTTCAACCTCTGCAATCATTCCAGTAATGTTATTTTTCTGTTAACAGATGCAGTCTTTTATGTGGCTGTATTTATGTTCCTATGCAATTCAGCAGGGACTTCAGATCATTAAAAAATACATAAGAAATCTCTATTTAGCTGCCTAAGTTGACTGGATTTCATTTTTTACGTGCTTCTGTTAAGTCACAGAAAACCAGGCCTTGTTCACGTGAACGTTTCCCAGTAAAGTTGGGCTGAACTCCATTAGGATTTGGAGAAACCATAACTTGGCCTCGTTTGCTTTTTGTTTCGTGAGCTTGATGGTCAGTACACTGCACACCAACACTGAAATGTGTCCATATCGTCATTTGTAACATTTTACAGCAAAGTACTCTATTACAAAAAACTGGGGTTTCAAGAAACAATTCACTCAACTTCAAATAACTGTGCTAAACTTTGGAACAAAAGCCTTTAGTGATGTAAAAAGAAGCCAGAATGTCATCGAAAAGCATAATCACAACAAAGTATAAACTAGAACCCTGACACTGAAAGAAGTGTATGGAACGTACTGAAGTCTACCACATTTGCTTGGATAAAACCATTGCTGGATGATGTTGGGTTTCTGTTCTTGTAACATTGTAATAAAATAATGTATGCATATTACTACGCTTACGCCTCACTGCAATAAATGCTTCGTGCACTAAGACAGTACACCTTAAAGGGATGCTAAAGTGAAACAATGAATCGGTTTAGATTGATAAATTGTACTTACTCGAGAACTCGAATGTCATTAATCTAGCCATCATAGATTTATTAATAGTGGAGAAAATCAAGGCCAAAGTTTCATTTTTAAATTTCGCGCTGAAATCTCCGTGCTTGACGTCAATGATCTCAAAGTGTATTTTTCGTATTTTGACGACGTTGGCTCTTGAAATTTCCTGAAACTTGGTACATTAAGTCTATGGTCCCCTCAGAGGATGATGTGCTTCATTTTTACCAATTAGGAACTATGTATGACCTAGTAGATGCTGCCAAAATCTGACGTCATGGCGTTCGATGCGGGAATTTCAAGGTGGTAACGCCATCGACCTTTACTTTTTGATGCTTTTTCTCGCTTTCCAAGCGTCTTCTAGCAGTGAGAGTGGTGTTTTCGGTATTGTGTTTTCAGGAGTGGCTGCCTTGACAAAGACAAGCCTGCCTTATCATCGCCTTGAAGATTCCGTTTTCCCCTGAAGTTTTTATCCGGATTAATTTTAAAACAGGCATCATACAACAGGCATCATACGCAGGATGAAATTCCGGCCGAGGCGGCTACATTTTCGATGTAGGCGAAAATGCTGGAGGCCTGTGTACTTAGATTTAGGATGCACGTTAAAGAACCCAGATGGTCAAAATTTCCGGAGCCCTCCACTACGGCGTCTCTCATAATCAAATTGTGGTTTTGAGACGTTAAACCCCAACAATTATAATTATTATCATCGTACAAGCATATGAAAGCATCACAGCAGACCGGTTTGTCTGCTTCGGTTGGCAACTAAAACAAACAGTGCAAACACAAAGTGACATATGTTTCTGCGTCAGTCACTCACACAGAAGTGTCACATTACGGAAGCATGGAAACGTGGAGCAGCACAGCCCATAATGCACGGTCTGCGCATGTTATCCATGTTGTTGTTTTTTTAGTTGGCGGAAACACTGATCCTTTCCGAACAGCAGCTGCCTCCCGGTCGCGACAGCACTTAATTTTGTTCCATACAAAATCCAGCAAGCAAGAATTAAGCAAGTAGCTAAATCACTGCATGACACTGACAACCACAAAAGCGAGGACAAACACAGTGGAGACGAAAGTGTACACATTTTTTTTTTAGGAAATGTATGCTGCGCAATATTCTAGCTATTTACCAACATGTGTCAAGAAGCCCAGCGTTTATTCGTAGGCAAAAATTTTAAGTGTTATCCGGAACGATAAAAAACACAACCTTCTAGCAAAATTTAATCATAGACAAAGCAGTCGTAAGCACTTGTTTACGCTGGACAGTGAACGATTAGCCTTGTTACGCTGGACAGTGAACGATTAGCCTGTGCTTCAAACTGCACGCCAATTGGAAGGTACATTGAATGTCATTTCACATCTGTCCAAGATCGAGAAACCAGCGACTGCCCAACGAGCTTTTATATCATTTTCGCATACTTTCTAGTGTGCTTCAACATATTTTTAACACTACATTTCATACATGTTATGTGTTCCCTCTGCTAGCCCGCATGAGCCGATTTCAATGAACATGATGTGCGAATCAATAGTACTACAGAACTGCAAACATTTCGAAAAGCTGTAACAAGGCGGTGCATTGACATAGAATTTGAACGGCTGTTTAACGGTTTAACTGAGCGAATGGGCATCGAGTCATTTGATACAGCTGGGCAAGCGTGTCAACAAGCGCACGGTATCGCGTGCCAGAACAAACAACACTCGCAGACATTCAGTATCTGTCTATCACAATGGCACTGGAAACCTGTCACAGAAGGTGAAATGCCGATAACGCTTAAAAGATTGTGTAGCTGCGTATTCCAGTACCACTACGGCACGACGAGGCGCCACGTAGCGCAAAGCGTGTAGCTGTCGATCTTAACACAAAAGGCTTTTGCGAGCTGTTTCGCAAAAACCGAAACACCCGACTGGTTTGCACGAAGGCCTCTCAACCCGAATACGCGAACCTTGCGTGAACGACCGCTCCATGACCCCGATAAGCCGTAAAACAATCGCTCCGAAGGCAATTGATTTCAAACGATTTCCATTTTCGGATCAATGTGGGCTATCGCCAGATAAGCGTATATAAGCCACGAGACCCAGACAAGCAAAGGCGAGTGTGGGACTCCCAGAACGAATGCAGCTATCGAAGATAATCTATCGTGTCAGCAGCACGCGCTATCTGAAGGAAAGCAGCAGCGACAGTCACAGGATACGGGCTTGTATCGATAGGATTGTGCGCGTGGTAGGACTGCGACCACCGTGTTGTGTATTTTTTCTCTGCTTCGCGAACAGCGTTTTGTTTTATTTCGAATATCGAGGCTCACGATTTCAAGGCTCGCGAAAAGAATTCGACAAATACGCGGAAATGAACGATCGATGTCGAAATCCTTCTACGACAGATGTCAGAGGGTGAACGCCGTTCGCGTTTGTTATAAATAGGAGTGGGCGTTCAGCGAGTGCGGCCTTCGCAGAAAAAACACGCACGAACCAAACTAGAAGAAAACTCGTTCAATTGCGCCATGTTCACCGCGCGTTAACAGCGGGAACGGTTACTTCGGTGCGGCGAAATGAGTGAAAATAAAACAAACGCGCGACAAATTCGCCCAGAGGCGAAGCCAGCAGCAGGTGAGACGAGTGATTAATCGCCCAGTTATTCCTCGTCTCACTGGCCAACAGCTGAAAGCGAACGTTAACTTACCACAGCGCGTTCGCCAGAAGAATCTCCTCCGGTTTCATCCACATGGTGAAGTCTCGGACGCATCGGTCAGGAGCGCAACAACAATACACTGTCAACGCTAGTGGTACATCGTGGAGTCGAAGCGCCAGACAAATGCAGTAAAGCAAAGTTCACATCGCAGTGTCTACAACTGCCCGACGTTGTGTTTACAAAAATCACCTGTGGCTGGTTTGTGGACGACGGCTAGAGAGATGAGTGGATGCGCTATTCCCTGCTTCACCCGCTTCGACCCGTCCAAGGAGGTTATTGGACCCGTCTATAGTTGATGACGTCACTGTAAAGAACATATATTATATATATATATATATATATATATAATATATATATATATATATATATATATATATATAGTAGTTTCGTACTCAACTTCGAGATGAACTCTCCTGCAGCCATAGAGGCATAAGAAGCCAAAAAAATTTAAAACTTGTTTTTAATAGCGAGATGAAAATTACAGGAACAAGACTTAACATATTGGTGTCACGTCTTAACGACACGTGATGACATCAGTTGTGCGTCGTGACAACATTACCTATTCTATTAGATTGTGGAAAACGTTGGTTTGTGGCATAGAGTTAATATACTGACTCTAGAGGAAAAGCTGGGCCGCGAGACCTATAACCACAAGAACGCTGACATCTTGGAACGTTGTCATTCTTGCCATCACATATCAATCCTAAAGAAGCATCTGCACAATTAAAAACTTGCGGATATTGTTTTGTGTTTATTTGAATACTTCTACGAAAGAATACGACGGCTATTTATGCAATTTACTGCGAGCGGAAAGGAGCGTTTGCAGGCTAGGTAACTAGATGGCACCACCATATCAACACTCGCGAGTACGCGAGTGTGTGCTTGCGGCCGATTGCGCCGGTTTGCGCGCCGTGTTAAAGCCCCTGAAACTTCGTTCGCGTCGTGTGTCTCGTAGTTGTCATAGTGTCCCGTTGTGTGCGTTTTCTCTCGCCGCATACCACTCGACTTCATGTGACAGCCCTTTTTTCTTTCGAGCTGGAAACTTCAGTGCATCAGTGCAAACCAGGACGGACGGCAAAGAATAGATGAGACAAGCCCTGAAAGTTATGTACGAACTAGTCGGAACCGATCTTTTTTATACTTTCTAACGGCGATAAAGCTTCGTGGGCCGTGTAACTTTAGTTTCGATTGAAGCTTTCGGGAGATGTCTCACTCACATTCGCCGCTGCATGCTGCAATCGACATTGTTCTGCTTTACGGCTCTCTGCGCTGAAGTACGGCAGCAATGAGCTGAAAAAGAACGTGCATACAGATGTCTCGCCATGGTAAGTCGAATCAGCGCGCGACCACGGCCTACGGACTTTGCTTCGAGCTGCGAATCTGTCGAGTGACCTTTGTGCCAGCGAACGGAGAAACTTTGGTATGGAGTGCCTAGTAAAAACCACAAACAGGTGGAAATTTTAACTGTTATCAACCGGACCAGCTGCACAGACAACCGTACACTAACACACGGCTTCACGCATCAAAACACAGCTGATGTTCTCTGAACAGCGCGTAACTGGCTTAGGTTGGTAGATTAAAACTGATTACTACCGTCAAATATAGCGAGCGTCTCAGGGTCTGGCAACGCTGGCAACGATCGTTTCGTTCCATCATGGCGGAACACATGCGGTTATAGGTTTCAATGCATGGGCCCTATGGGGAGCTTTTCCTCTAGAGTCAGTATATTAACTCTATGGTTTGTGGCTGTTGACATACTTAATTAACGACGCGGTTTAGCTTCGCTGTAGTACGAAGATTCCATTGATGGTGATGATAGTGCTTAGGCGCGTATTTTGAATTTTTCACACACTGCTGGCAGTTGACTTCCCCGTATGATTCTTATCGTTTTGCCCAACGTTTATAGATATTTTTGGTTTTGCCAGCATCAGTGGCGTAGCCATGGGGTGGCACACCGGGCCCGTGACCCACCCTCCCCTCCATATTTTTTTTTTTTTTTGCCATGGCGTAGACACAAAATGACGCTCGCGACCACATCTGCCTGCCCGGCCCCCACTTCCGATCAAAAAGGTGCCCCCCCCCCTCCGCCCCCCTGACAAAAATTTATGCCTACGCCCATGGCGAGCATGGCATATATAAGTGACTGCGAAATCTTATTTTCAGAACTTAGACTGCGCTGGGGACGAGGCACGAGAGTAGACAAAGACAGGACGAATGCAGCTCTAACAACTGATTTATTGAATTACCACACAAACTTCCCTCCTGAACAATGCGCGTGCGCTAATCATCCCGCGATGATAGTACACTCCTCCACCAAGGCTCATATCTACCCAAGAAAATAAAACCCTTTCTTGAAGAGATGCACAGATCGTTCGCTGACGCACCTGGGCCGTGTATATATATATATATATATATATATATATATATATATATATATATATATATATATATATATATATATATATATATATATATATATATAATACACGAGGCTTCCAAGATATCACGTGCCCTTTGTAAAACAGACTGACTTGCCCACTTACTCGCGTTACTTTGGGTCCTCTTGCTCCTCTTGCCAGTAGACGTTGTCAGAACGGTACGTTGAGCCACATATTTTCATCAGTCCGGCAATATTGTCTACATGTGTGAACGTTGCCAACGTGTGCACGGGAATTAGACGACATCTGTGCATGCACTGCGGTGTTTTATCCTGGTAGTTAGCTATAGTGGGCAACGTACAAGAGAGTTTTAGTGCCGCGGCCCCAAAGCGGCTTGGGCACGTAAGCAGGAACGCAAGAGCGTGCGTACGCGGGCCGCTTGGGGGCCCGGGCACTAAAACTCTCTACAGCCTCTGTCTCGCAGATTTCGCTAAGAGTAGCATACGCTTTGAGTTGCACCTTATATCAGCCTTACTTCTTTCATTCGCCTTAATACAAAGACAGGCATTGTTCCAGTATGGAATGATTTGTGCATCGCATCTCTGATTGACCAATGAACAACTGCAAAAAAAGGTAACGCTTGATTCTCCAGCTGATACGATTCACAGCCTTCCTACGAAACACAAAACCTCTTTAAAACGTCTAGAAACGACCACAAACAGCTATAAACGTCTTGGGTTTCGAGAAGACCTAAAAGAGACATTTTTTTTAATATCACATTTGCGCGTCAAATGTGCTTGCATACCCAGGTGAAAATGTGTAACTGGGAATCCAACTGGTTTCAAGTGGTATTAACTGGGATCAAATGGTCCCAGTTGCAGGCCAACTGATCCCAGTTGATTTCAGTTGCAACTGGTTCCCGTTAGCAGCTGGTCCCAGCTACAACTCAACTGGTTCCAGTTGATTCCAGTTGCAACCGGTTCCAGTTAGCAGCTGGTCCCAGTTACAACTCAACTGGCCACCAACGGGAACCATGACCAGTTGAACTGGAAGCAGCTGGTCCCAGTTGGAAACCATATCCAGTTATATTGGAAGCAAATGGTCCCAATTGTGCGCTAACTCTAAGTGCGACCAGTTATTCTGGTTGTACGATTTTTCACAGTGAACGAAAAAAAAAATTCAACTCGAATGTATAAGACGTAGCATTGCTGGACTAGAGCGAATGGGTTTTATCTAAGAGCTTTTTGTGTCATACTCAAAGAAGGGTACCTGATCACTGGCCTAGTATTGTAAGGGGCCGTTATGAATACAGATGATAGGACGATGAGAGAATAAGAAAATAGCGTCTCATGGTTTGCGAATGAATTATCTTTTCTTGTTTAGACGTATACTCTTTATTAGCATTTTCAACAGATACGGCAATCCAGAGCCTATTCTGCCAAAGAAGTTCATAACGTCTACTTCCAGACGTTTTTTAACCATTTTGTCTAGAAAGTGCGAGCGCACAACGACTACCTCCATGATTCCTTGGATGTTTTGTGGAGAAGCGCCAAAAACGCTAAAACGGCATGTCTAAAGAGCGGTAGCCGTCTCTTTTACTTAAACGAATGCCGCAGACAACACCCCAAAAATAATTGATATATATATATATATATATATATATATATATATATATATATATATATATATATATATATATATATATATATATATATATATATATATATATATATATATATATATATATTTCTCTGAGTGCAGTTGTGATTAGTTGTCGTTTATAAATACATGACAGCATTTTATCTTATCTGTAATTGGAATTCTCTCTTCAGAATCAGTTGATGCTCTGTTATTTGTTGCAAATCATACATAGTATGATTTGCAACTCTTTGGTATGGCTTCGGGTACCCGCTACCGCACCCGGCCGCTCCGCAAAACTCGTTGCCAAATACCTCGGACCATACCGCGTTGTAGAGCAAACGTCCTCCGTCAATTACCTCGTGGAGCCCATCACACCATCGACAGATCTACGCTATCGGGGCCGCGAACTGGTCCACGTCTCTCGTATTAAGCCGTACTACGACCCAATCGTTGTGTCCTCACCCTAAGCCGCCAGGATGGCGCCTTTTTCTGCCACTTGCTAAGAGGTTTATTGGCAAAGAATATGGCAAGAACAAGCAGCGGTCAGCAGCGTTCGGCCAAGCGCAGCAACCACGAGCTCATGCCGATGGTGATGCCGCTCAGGCGCAGAGTAATGCCGCTGAGGCCACTCTTCTTCTTTACACTTGCTTTTTCTTGAGTGCGGCTTTTCTTTACTGCTGTTTGTACAAGCGATCGGGCCTGTGACAGCGCCAGCTAATGTGGAAGCCAGCGCCCTTTGACGGACCTGGAGTGCATTCATGCAGAACTTGAATTTATGTTGCTGCAGCAGCAGTCAGCTTCACCTTGTGCGGTCACCTTCTGTAGTATTTTTTGCCACCTTCGGTTGCGCTTCATTAATTAATAAAGCCGCTTTTACAAGATCATGGAATAATTTATTGCTGCTAATAAGCATGATTATTTGTGCGCCATACTTTAAGCGTCATTTATGAATTACGTGTTAATCATCTGCATGTTCAGATTTATCATTTGTTCACTAGTAAACTGATGTGTTCTATATGAAAATTGGATATATGTGGTGTGTCGAAGCAGGCATTAATTTTCCCGGCACATGGCGCTGTAGTATGAGCGAGTGAGTGAGGCAACTTTATTCGGTTCACAAAAGACGCCAGTAAACTAAACGTCGGAAATTTATAAATGCCACATTGAGGGCATGGGTGGATGGACAGGTATGTTAGTGATGCGCTGCTTGATTGTTTGGTCACCTGCACGGACAGAGGATGTATGAGAAAAACGGGAAAGAGCTCTCACGCGAGCTCCTTTCAATTTCTGCATTATATAAATTCCTATGGTAGCCGTCAGGCTGCCGACCAAACATGCTGAGTTATATATAGCCTGTTTTATATTTCTGAAGGTAGTACAACAAAATTCTGAAAATGTCTAAAAAGTTCTTAGTTTGATCTTGTCAAGACGTTTTTAAAGACGATAGTCTTTCTTGGGGAACTTAAACGCAGAAATTTTTGTCTGTCTTTCTGTCTGTCCTTCTGTCTGTCTTTCTGTTTGTCGGCACGTCCCTCGATTCAGCCACTCGGCCAAAGTTGAACCACTTGCCCAAGGGCCAGCCATCGTGAACGGCTGACTAGGTTCATACGTGTACATTGTTGACCAAAAAGCAAACATTACGCATATCTGAGGCGCAACATCACTAGGTAAGTATTAGGCGGTGTGTTCCTTTAACAGAAAATACATAGATACGCAATTTTAAAGACCTTGATGGTATGCGTTTAACGTTGAGACAGTAACGCGTTTATTAAGATTGCCACAGCTGAAGCAATCAGCGGTCCAAGCCGAGCAAGCGCGAGCCCCAACAACAACCGTCTTCGTCTTCTTCTTTCGCAGGCGTTCTTGTCTGCGCCCTACCATGTTACAAATCACTCCCCCGCGGAAAAGGAGCCATCCTGGCGACCTAAGGAACAGGTACAACTGGTGGGTCATAATGCGGCTTCAGTCGATCGACGTGAACAGTCTCGCGGCCGCGACGACGGTGGTCCGTACCAGACAACGCAATAACAACCTCAGGACATCCTCAGTATGCCACCTTGAGGACATTATGATATCCTCAGGACGTCCTGTTAAGGTACTAGAATGGCACTAATCCAGTCCTGTTGTCCGTACTCATAACAACCTCAGGACGTCCTCAAAACAACACTTCAGGACTTTTTTAGTATGTTTTCAGAACAACCATTGTGCAGCCGGTTCGGTACCGTAGGCTGTGATAATTTGTATTACTACATATGATTTATTCTTTTCAAGGTATTTACATACATTAAAGGAAAAACACCTCTGTGAGGTCTTGTGTATGTATACTGCGTCAATAAACGGAGAGGTGACAATAAGTGCTTGACTATGACAAAAAATACAAACAAAGCTTGTTGATTGAAATTCATTTATTTAAACAGTAATTAGTCCCGACTGGTTATGAGGACCGCTTTCTCAGGCATCCGAGTCCAAGTATATAGTCAGAGGCAGTGTCTGAAAAAAAAAAGCAATATTAAGGCATTCAACACAAATTTGCAAAGATGTTTTACTGTACCGGACTACTCCTGCAAAAAAAAAAAAAAAGACGCCAAATAAAGGCAGTTACGATTTTAATGAAAGGATTAATACATGCAAAAGGAACCAGATGCTGTCCCGTGTAGAACAATGCTACATTTCATGACACTCTCATGTGATGTCACCGCAGCATGCGACGACTGCGACTCAATGGCCCATGCTTGTAAACTTCCTCGAAAGTCTGGCACAATGTCCTCGTCACCACGTGTATCGTGCACAGTGCATTCATTAGTGTTAGAGGCTCCGCTCTGACAGCCCACCAGTGCACTCGACACGGGCATCGAGTTCACTTGCCCGAGGTCGGGCCATGTGTCAGACGCAGACCTCGATTCCCCGTTATTCACGTTGAGACTCTCCGAAGCACAATTCACCGCGATTTGTTCGACTGGTGCCGATCCATTCATTGGAGCGCCAGTCAGAGCGTTGAGTAACGTCAAGCACCCATCAACACGGCGATTGACCTCCCGTCGACGTCTACAATTTGCACTTTCAGACATCTTACTTTTGTTAACTGTGCACTAAACTGTACTGTACACACAAACAACAAAGATGCGGTTTGCATTGCACTAACCTTCATTGCAAGATCCCATCTTGACAGTCAGTTGACTTGGAATGGCTTGGCTGGTTTGGCACTTGACTATCCAGAGAACGGCAACGCATGTAACGCATGGTCACTGGTTGCCAGCGGCTAGTTTGTTATTACGCTCTTCAGCGGCGGATATTCACTAATATCTGGCTGCCACGTTTAGGAACACACTATTTTAAATGAACATTTCGCAATATCAGCTTCGATACCCAAGATTATTAATTACTTGTGTTTCAGAAAGCGAAACGCGTAATTTGAAGCTTTTCAACCAAAAGAGAAGCAACGAGGCGAAAATATGCAATGTCTGTGTGAAACAAACGTGCTGAGAAAATTTTCACATATGATATGCATCTACTTAGTGTGAAAAGGACGCGAGGAATCATATGTAAGCGCTGAGTGCATGCATTGCATTTGTCATCCCCAAAAGGTCCCTGGAAGAACCTTTTCAGGACAACTTGCTAGCGCGCTCTCGATATTGCTTTTGTCATCCCCAAAAGGTATCTGGAAGAACCTTTTCAGGACAACTTGTTGTCCTCAGAAAGCACTCGCAAAGACGTTTCCGGGCCAAACCAGCTCGTGTCGTACTCAATACGTACCAAGGACATCGAGAAATGTGCGAGGACGATTGTACCATTTGAGGACTACCACGGGACGTCGAGTGTTGTCTGATTGAACAGGCTCAATCATATAGTTAACTGGGGATGCTTGACGTAGGACGCGGTAGGGGCCTTCGTACTTAGGCAGTAGCTTTGTGGAAAGGCCAGGAGCGGAGGAGGGAACGCGAAGCCACACCAACGTTCCAGGCGAATACGACTGAGGAGGCAGGTTTTCGTCGTGACGGTCCTTCTGGCCCTACTCGCCCTACAATGTTACAACCCTAGTTTCTTAAGGTGCGCTGAAAATGCGACTGCACTGAAACTTGTCTTCCTCCGTGTCCTCTGCACAAGCTCCTGTTGTGTTTCGGTTTCGGTTCAGTATTGCATTGTACGAATGACAGGGGGCGCCGCTCTGGCATTCCTGTTAAAGCCCCTTAACTACAGTGTACTAGTACACTGTACCTTAACGACACTCTCCTCCGCGCGCGAGTTTCCTCCTCGATTCTCCTCGCACGCCGCCGGCGCGCGCTGCGCACGGCACCATTTTTCGCCGGCGCTCCCGCGGGCGCGCCGTAGAAATCAACGGAGGCGCGTAATGTCGGGCCACTTTCGCGCACCGGTGCTGTAGAAAACTTTGAAAAATGGTGATAAGAAGATCGAGAACACTGAAATGAACGTTCAATAAAATAATAGTTTCTTTCGAAAGCCGTGTAAATGGGCCATGCTAATTTAAAAAGAGCTTTATGCAGCGTTCCATCATGCAGACGTTTTTTTCTGCCACATGATAACATGCTTTACACTTACATCTGAAATAACTTAGCTTGCGTGATGTCCGCCTGTGTCTGGATTTTTTGTCTCTTTCCTGTGCGCGCATGTGCAACTCAGGTACTTACAGCGTCGCATCTTGAAATGACATCTTGAAATGACATTGTCCATCCATGTGTTATGTGACGTGAAATTAGACTTGCGCGGTGGTCTCCAAACTGAACAAGACGCTTGCGCAGTGTCAGCACGATCAAGCGGCGCCAACAGCAACTCATCTACCGCAGTACCAGAAGCGCCGGAGAAAGATTTTTCAGAATAGTATTTTGGCGTTCGTGTCAAAGAAACTAGCACTCGGTTTAGCTGTGAGCGGAGACATTCCGCACGAATGTTAAAACACATCGGTGCGATGATTTTAGCTCGTGTTACATGAACAGAAAGAAGCTCTCCGAAAAACAGCAGAAGGGTGATTTTAAAGCATTTGCTATCAGAGCGAGAATTTTCGGCCTCTGCCTCGAAGCCGATATCGACAGCAAGCGAGCGCGATCACTAGAACACCCCCTGCACGTCGTCTCCGCGAGAAAACCAAATTATGATCGTCTCCCGGTTATGCGTGCGTGGCATCCAAATTCAAAAGCAAACTAACGAACTGAAAAAAAAAAGCAGTGTTAGCTAGCTGGCGCTGCTCATGTATACAATACCGTGGGCCTACATTATCTCATTTCATTCTTTCAGGGCCTGCATTCGTTGCATTTGTGCGGCTGAAGCGCATATCAAAGTAAGCTGGAAGAATAACGCCTTTACAAGCCGCTGTTCCAATTTTCAGTAAAACAGACAACGTATCCTGCAAGAACGTTACAGCGCGGAAAAAGAAACGAGCGCGCGAGTAGAGGCCACACGGATAAGCTCTGAATTGTACCTGAGGTTTATTTGGAAAAACACGCATATTAGTAATGTCACAAATGCAAATCCGAGCAGGGAAAATAGGAAAGCAGAAACACGGCTCGGAAAAGAGCTAAACGACTGTCGGATAACCGTCTATGGCTATACAGAATGTTTTGACCAAGACATCTATTTGCCCTTTCAGCTAGCCGTTCAAGGTGTTTTTTAGACGTGAAATAACTTATTTTGTGTTTCATGAGTTTCCTCATTGCACAGAGCTGGTGGTCACACATGCAAATGGATGCAACAGAGAGAAAAAGTTCAACTTTATTACAGAAAACACTTTCAACGCATGCAACCACAACAAGCACACAAATGGGGCACGGCTAAATTTCTCTGAACGGGCGTGAAACTCATGTCTAGGTGTAAGAAGGCTATAGCATGCTGCTACTTCGATGAGTTAGCCTTACCTTCAGACGTCGTCTGATTCAACTTTCATAGAAATTGTTGGTCTGACTAGCATAGCCTCTGCAGATGAATCCCTAATGCAAGAGATGCGGCACTGCAGCATAGGTCGGCAAACTCACTCATGAGTCGACTCACTCAGGCTGACTCAGACACAAATCGGGCTGTGAGTCTGAGTGTGAGTGAGTCCGAGTGAGCCATATTTTACCGAGTGTGAGTCCGAGTGAGTCCAGTTGAGGAAAATTTTAGTGAGTCTGAGTCCGAGTGAGTCCGGTTGAAGAAAATATTGGTGAGTCTGAGTCCGAGTGAGCCCCAAGCGCAAAATATATTTCTTGAGTGAGCTCCAATATTTTTGCCGACCTATGGGCAGCATTATATTGCTGATGTGGATAGAATTTCGAATTGATTGCTCTGATCATAAAACAAAAGCGCAAAAATCCCTAACATCATCAAATAATGAACCATTGCTCTCTGATTTAGCCATTCATTTGAAAACGGTGCATTGGCTCTAGACTCCGTTGAGTAACTTCCTTTGCCCTTCTCCTCATCGTAACCTATGCCGAATATGAATCTGAATGTGGCATAAAAATGAGGTACGGCAGGCATATATAAACATAACGTGCCCATTGGATTATTTGCTTCACGCGAAGAAATAATAAACTTCACTTGACGAGCGACTATATCAAAACTTGAACCCACATATTAGGTTTTATGATTCCCGGGCGTACAGTTTCTGAAGTAATGGAGAAACTGAAAACCTACGTCTGTGCATGTTCAGTGACTCGCCTTTGTATTTGGCATTCAGTCAAAGCACTGAGCGCACTGTTCGGTCTTGATTGTTTAATTTTCAACACCTCCCAGGTGAAAATGTGTAACTGGGAATCCAACTGGTTTCAAGTGGTATTAACTGGGATCAAATGGTCCCAGTTGCAGGCCAACTGATCCCAGTTGATTTCAGTTGCAACTGGTTCCCGTTAGCAGCTGGTCCCAGTTACAACTCAACTGGTTCCAGTTGATTCCAGTTGCAACTGGTTCCAGTTAGCAGCTGGTCCCAGTTACAACTCAACTGGCCACCAACGGGAACCATGACCAGTTGAACTGGAAGCAGCTGGTCCCAGTTGGAAACCATATCCAGTTATATTGGAAGCAAATGGTCCCAATTGTGCGCTAACTCTAAGTGCGACCAGTTATTCTGGTTGTACGATTTTTCACAGTGAACGAAAAAAAAATTCAACTCGAATGTATAAGGCGTAGCATTGCTGGACTAGAGCGAATGGGTTTTATCTAAGAGCTTTTTGTGTCATACTCAAAGAAGGGTACCTGATCACTGGCCTAGTATTGTAAGGGGCCGTTATGAATACAGATGATAGGACGATGAGAGAATAAGAAAGTAGCGTCTCATGGTTTGCGAATGAATTATCTTTTCTTGTTTAGACGGCATCCTCCTCTTCGCGTTATTTTAACCCCATTATAATAATATAAACAGTCTTACCTGACCTGATATGTATTTTTTAAAATCGTATATTATCGTCGATTATTCCGTTGCGCAAACGCGCAATGCAGTGCAATCAAACGTACGCTTGTTTTAGCATCAGTACATGTCATCAGCTGTTGTCAATCTTTTTACGTCCATCGCGGATATCCGCAGGCGAAGCGGGCCCGATTAACGTCGTAGTGTTAATATTGCTGTTGTCGCACTGAGAACATGCCTGCTCGATTGGCTTGTGTGCAGCCCAGCGATTACTTCCGTACGACAAAGAAAAATTGAGCAGAGCCGAGAGCTACCACTTCCGACACTGCCGCCGACATGCTGCCGACACAAACGCACGCCACACTCTCTCCACAGCTACCTCGACAGCCGTCACATCAGTTTCGTATATCTCATGAGCTCAAACAAATCAAGCAGTATATCAAAACAACGCGAGCACTCGGCGCACCACAACACGAACTGCGGGCGATTTTCCCGCTCATTTCCGCGCTCGTATAGCTTCACTTGCCGATTCGCGTTCAACAACCACGCGTGAAAGTAATCTATTCACCGGTGCTCCAGTCGGCGCTGCATCAAAGACAGGCAAAAACACATCCGCAACGAAGCTCCGCCGCAACTTCTAGCGGCAAGGAAAAAAACTAAATTACTGGCCGTTAAATGCCAAGTTCCGTGAGCCAACGTATAAAGAATAAAGACTGAAAACGCTTGCCCCGGCTTTCTCATGGCGCCACGTGGGACGAAAACTGGTGAAGCTTTGGAAGGTATTGCGCTTAATCTCAATTTTCTTCGTCTCGAATGCACGCCTCAAGAAACACTATCACATTTGTTACTTCAACGAGCCCCTACTTTGGCACTTCTAGCTAGTAGCTTCGCAAACGCGGCCGCTGGAGCAAGCAAAGTGACCTGCGGGCTTCAACGCAAACTTTGCGGTGAAAGCACAAGACGTACAAACTTACCCCCTCAAGAGATAAGCGAGCCAGCACGGGCGACCACGCCCTGTATGTCAAAGTACAAGTCGGAGGCGCGTATCTCAACTTGTAGCGGAACGACAACCTTTAAAGCGCGCCTTTCGCGCCGTCTCGCGGGTGGTAGGGAGCACGCTGAAGGACCTCCCTGCTCTGCGTACTGCCGGCGGTAAATGGTGCATATAAATAGCTCGCCGTTAGAATATGCTGGAGGATGTGGGATGCATAGCTATGTTCTCTAACGCCGCGCGCTGCGGAGTGAGGGGTCGCAGGCTCGAATCCATGGTTGCGCACTTCGAAAGTATTTCTTCTGAATTTTTTTATTCGTGGCTTTTATATATATATATATATATATATATATATATATATATATATATATATATATATATATATATATATATTCATACACATATACATACACGAAACATGACAGCTACGACGGCAAAAACCCGCCGATAGTGTCCATATAATGGTCATCGCACTAAAAGGAGAGTAGATGCAGTGATATCGTCACCCATTAAGACGCTTTGGGGTGTCTTTGTCAATGGAGGACGCCCATCTCCTGGGTGGATGGGTGGAGGACGTCCACCTGGGTGATTGCCCAGTTAGGGCGCACGCTGCGCTTGCTGAGTATAGGTTTTTCAGATAAAAAAAAAACTATACTCAGCAAGCGCAGCATGCTCAGCGGACACGTAGTGTGGCGCAAGCCAATGGGGCCCTGAACTAAGGGCTCCAACCAAGGAGGACGATCCTTGAGGCCTGCATAAATAAAGGTTTTCTCTCTCTCTCTGAGTATATGTTTATTTTCTCTTTCTCCTACTTATTTCTGTCGGAGCTTCCGTCATTTGCTTATTTTCCTGTTTTCTTTCCTCCTATCTTTATTTCCGCTACCTTTTTCCTATTCCGGAAAGAGTAGCCTGTTCCCTCTCTATTTCCACTGTGTCCTTGTGTGTTTCGGCATACATATCAAATAGTAAAATCATCACGTGATGACGTCACAATGACGTCACAGATCGCCGTAATTTACGCCGCCAATATGACGTCATTGTGACGTCACATGATGGCATCATCACATGACATCGTAGCTTGGTCAAAAGTGGTCCGATCACGGAGGCAATGCAAAACCAGGTGGGGTGCATCCGATCTTGAAGGCAGTGCACAACCACATTAGGTGCAGAAAGCTATCAAAGGGTGGCGGGGCAGGATCAATACATCGACTGAGAAGAAAAAGAAGACAACGTTTGCCTTCGAGTCGTCTTAAGTGAATGCATAAGGGACACTCTAATTTGTTATATTTATAGGCTGTAGCATTCATAATCTAAGCGAATGCGCACTGCGAGACATCGACGCCGTGATGTCACAAATACGAACGTGACTGTGAGGACAGATGTATTTTGAGGGAAGTGCGCAATGAAAAATTGTGCTAAGGTTTCCGATTATTATTCCTTTATTTCACCTTAAAGGGACCGACAACTGCCCAGAACATGAAATGAGATGATTCCACTGATGGAAAGATTGTCCGTGGCATTGACTCAAACCAACCCTGTTTTTTTTTTCGTGAGAGGTGGATTTATATTTTTATTTCTTAATTGAAAGTCGCGAAAAATGACCTGTGGCGCCTCTGGCATTAGTAGTAGTATGCATTAAAGTGGCAGTGCCTTCGCGTGACGTAATGATCCCATGCTCGTCAGCGCGTCTTGAGCAACTTTTCAGCGTGCTCATGCAACCGTGCACGCAGTTTTCAGGTCGCTAAGATTTCGGATCGACATAGTTTCGCTACCTACACTTCGTCTCAGAAATGACGCACGCTGCTACTCGCGGTGCGGCCGCGCATACGCGTAATGACGTTTTCGATGACTTGGCTTGGCTCGTGCATCGAGAGAGTAACGACGCCGGGACAAGCCACCCATGACACAGGTGTAGGCAAACTTGGACTCATGCGCACTACGCGGCACAAATACAGGGAAGGTGTATAATGCCACATCATCTCATTGTAACAGTTTGTTATTTTCAAAAATAGTTGGAAAGCTATAAATAAAGGTAGTTAAGCATAGTTACAGGAACTCCTGTAAAAGCAGAACAGTGATATCTTTTACAAATTGCGAGAAGGGCTGGCGGCATCGCTATCAATTCTCAGCGTTGCTGGAGGAAAGGTGCGTCCGTGTTTAGAGCCTTTCAGATCGAAAACTACTGCTTGTAAAATAACTACGTGCTTTTGGGATTAACTACTGCAGCTGCAAACACTGCGAAGGGAGATCTTACCGTCGCGCCGTAAAAAAATGGGTCGAGAAAAATCAGTTGTCGGTCCCTTTAACGTGCACGCTGCGAATCTTTATTGTTCAACAACGCACAAGAGATATCTCCCACCAGCACTACATTGCAGGTCAAGATGTAGTGCCTATATATATGCGGTGGCCGATGAACGGTTGTGCAGCGCGAGCAGTCGGTTTTCTCAATCAAGAAACTCGCTAGCAGACGCTGCCTGTGTCGGCGTTGTCTCTCGCGGGCGAGGGCGCGTTCTCGTTCCTTGCGAGCTGTTCAGCGTTAATCGTAGAAAGAGCGTTTCCATAGTCAACGCGCGCCGTTCGCTCTCTTTCGCCACACGGCGAGCGCTGAAGTGGTGGCGCCCTCTCTTGCGCTCAGCAAATGGACCATCCCGACAGCAGACGATGATGCACGATGCACGCCAACACGCCGATACCGTAAGGTGCTTCGCCCTAAAAGCGCGAGTGCAAATAACCGAAGCCGGTATGCTTCGCGCAGTGATACACCTGCTCAGGTATCGGCGCTCCGGTGACTCCTGCCCGTAAAGTGGCCTCCGCTCCACAGCTGGAAAATTATCCGGTATAGAGTGGTGCGCGCTATCAGTCATTTGGAGGATGTAAACGCTGTGAGTATGCTGAAGTGACTCTTTGACATCTTTATCTCCGCATATTTGTGCTGCAACAACTCTTTTGTATTACGACCTGCTTACGAAAGTTCTTGACGATTGGGTAACTTCTATTGACGAAAAGGTGTGAAACCTAGGACATTACTAAGAACTATGTACGGTGTACACGAAATCCGTCACATTCGTGCAACGTTGGTTTAATACTTGGGTGTCATATTCCAGCAACACCGCTACTTTAACGTTCCGTCAACATTTCCTGAAGGTGCCCAATGTTGATCAACACAGGAAAACATTATCAGCGTCGTTATAACATTGCAGCCACAATATGTGCTACTAGGGATATCATGTCGGCCGCTCGCGGACATAAACACTTCTACTATAGACGGATGGATGCTATGAGCGTCCCCTTTATAACGGGGCGGTGACATGTCTGCCACCAGGCTCGAAGGCGAAAAAAAAGATAAAGAAGAAAAAAAGCTTCCTTGTTTCATGTTGTCCTAATGCCTTATCTACATTGATTAAATCTATGTTATTATACCAAAAAATATAAATTCACGGTCCATCTCTCTGCCTCTTAAGGCAGAATGACCTTATTTTCCCCCATTATTTATTTTTGTACTTTATCTCTACTTTTCTGCCACCAATACTCTAACCGTCTCTTACTTATTTCTATCGCGGACGTGTTCAGCTTTCCACTGTTGTCCCTAAAACCCAAGGCTTCATGTAGACTCGTGCCCACACGTATACCTGGGTGAATATCGCCACATTCAATCAGTACATGTTCCATCGTTTCCTTAGTTCCCCCGCAGCATGTACAATGTTCTTCTTCGTTACTGAATCTCGCTTTATAACTACGCGTTCTAAGGCAGCCCGACCTTGCTTCAAACAGTAAAGCGCTTCCCCTTGAATTATCATAAAACCTTTCCCTCCTTATTTCGTTTTTTCCTTTTCGGTAGTTACTCAGAGCCGGCTTCTTTTCCATCGCTGTCATCCAATAAGTCCTCTCCGCCTCTCTGACCTTCCGCTTAATGCTCCTTGTTGCCATATCGCCCGCACTGCCAGCCGTATATTTACTGGTGAGCCTCCTAGTTCTTTTTCTCCACTGGATGGATGGATGGATGCTATGAGCGTTCCCTTTATAACGGGGCGGTGACATGTCTGCCACCAGGCTCGAAGGATAAAAAAGAAAAAAAAGAAAAAAACTTCCTTGTTTCATGTTGTCCTAATGCCTTATCTACATTGATTAAATCTATGTTATTATAACAAAAAAATATAAATTCACATTCCATCTCTCTGCCTCTTAAGGCAGAATAACCTTTTTTCCCCCAATTATTTATTTTTGTACTTTATCTCCACTTTTCTGCCACCAATACTCTAACCGTCTCTTACTGCGTGTCAAAATCGCTGCCATCTGTCGGACGTTTGACGAAGCATGCTGATTCGGCGCCATGTTGGAGGCTTGTGTCCGAATCGTGTTGCTGTTGCCGCTATAACTTCTTGCTTGTATCTGCTTTCATAGCAGGCAATCGGGGCATAAAAACGCCAGATGAGTGTGTAAGGGCCAGTACACGCTACCGGCATTTCCTAGTTATTACGTTGACAGTTATCACGTGTAAAGAACTGCCTCACAACCAGAAGGCACAAGTTCGTCTTCGAGTCACATGTAAGCCTCTCGTCGTTGTGAATGAAGCTTTGCGCTAGGCTATAAATTTTGTCTGCCTGTCTTCAGTGTAGCGAATGAAGCTTTGTTAGCTATCTGAATACATGTAGTGTAGGGTGGTTGAAAAGAGGCTTTAGCGCGCGACACGGCTAGGCACAGCGATGACGGTAAGAAAGTGCTGTTGACCCATTTTCAAGCGTATTTCATGAGGGACAGCCTACGTCGATCTGGTGAATGCAATTTTAAATAAAACGTTGTCTTCCTTTTTCTTTTTGAAATAAAACATATTCGACCGCCGTATGTTATGTATAGAATTACTCAACAATCAAAATGTAAAAAAAATCACCCATCTCACGAACATGCATAGTAAACATGAAAGGTGTTAGTTAGAAGTAGGTGTTAAGAAGTAGGTGCCGATTAGTTGGTATTATATGCAGTATCCTTCCGACATGTGCTCGAAAATATCACGATGCGCCAATAGTATTCGCGTTCCCATCGTCGTTTGCGCGGCCTACTGGCGCCTTACAATTTCAACCCGTTGCAGCAAGGCAGTTTTGTGTCGCCGACTGAACGCTTGCGAAACTACTTCAGCACGTAACCAGCGGTAGCGCACCCACGATCGAATGTAACATATGTATTTGCCGCAACAGCATTTTTTCTCAGTTGTATACGAAAAGTGTCAGACAATTGAAGGATACAGGGATGAATACAGGATTTTTCCGAAGGGGGATCAGCTTTTGAGAGAACCTAAGTGCTGTTCTTGCGGTATAAATAAAAAAAATTAAGGGGGGAGGGGGGCTGCGGTCAGGAAATCTGGGCCGCCCTTCTAAATGTAGCACTGACAGTGCATGAAATGCTTGAAAAATAGCCACAGTGAAGGAGTACGAGCGCAAAGCAGCCCAACAAGCGCCATCTCGAACTGCAAACAACACGCTCCAGCCCAATCGGTCCGTTCGCTGAGAATCGATGACGCGCACGAGCTACCTGTCCAGCATGTAATTGTCATTGCAGTGTAATAAACAAAGTCATGTTGTCAACAGCAACGCAGGCATGCGCGAGTATCCGCGATGCAGCTTTGAAGCTCGTACGCGTAGCCGCTTTTTCTGTGCCTGCAGGCACACGGGGCGAAAAGTGACTTGTTACGGCATGACAAGAAAGTGTTCTGTGATGGGTGCCGATGCTGTCACATACCGCATCTATTAAGAACGGTGAGGGTAAACACGGCGTTAGTCGTAAGCAATAGCCGGAGCGACGGAACGATCTGCCTCTTCTCATCGGCCGAAAGGCAATCTAATAACATGGAGGTTAGTTTCCTGCAAACCTTTTTTCAGTATCCCGGTTTACTCAATCTGAGCAACACGGCCACACAAAAATATGTCGGCATTGCCGTTCCTATCAGCCGCCGCATGTCGATACGTACGCTCCATGTGTGTACATGCGGGGCGCGGGGAGCCTTCAACATGGCAGAAATGCGCACGGCGGCCGCTAGATGGCAGCAGATTTTGCATAAGGTCTATAGGTACAACCCTTCTACGAGGCACGTACCCATTGGAGAGGGGGGGGGGGGTCGCCCCCCCCCCCGGTTTTCCACAATCAAGATTTCATATATATATGGACAGATTCCTCCCATATCCAATGTTATGGACATCGCTAACTTCTGTCCTGGGTTCTCGCTTTCTTTGTCCGCTTTCCTTTTCTTTTCTGCTCCCTCGGTTTTGTACCCGGATCCCGTCCACTGCTAGTCTTTGGAAAGAGCACTCTCGTGCCCGGTGCACACTCCCCACCCTCTGCAGAGCACACTCCCCACCCCCTGATCATGGCCCCTTCTAACCCTCTGCTCTCCCTTTCAAGCTGCCGGCCGGTGCCTGACGCCTTCGGCACCGTTTCGCAGACCCGTACGCCGCACGCCTCCTTAGCCCCTTTCCTGGTAAACCACTTGTCACTCGCATTTTGCTGCTTCCTGAATAAGTTTGATATTATAATAAGTTTGAATAAGTTTGATATTATAATGATAAGTGAGACATGGTACAATTCAGAAGATGATGTTATTTCCTTGCCTGGACATCAGAACTTCTTTCTAAATAGACCAAACCGTCGTGGTCGAGGTGTCATGCAGATGGTGTCAGAAAGGCTTTCATGTCACTTGATTGCAAATCTCTGCAAAACAACACCCGACTACGAAGCGCTTACAGTACAATGCGGATGCTATGTTTTCGCTGTTTTGTATCGACCACCTGATGGAAATAGTGAACGTTTTTTCGCCTTCTTAGAACAATTACTATGTCATGCATACCAAAATAGATTGTGGATAAACATAGGCGGTGACTGCAATATAAACATACTGCAATCGAATTCAATTACCCGGAATCTGACATTACTCCTTGACTCATTTGGTTGTGTGAACGTAATAGAAGCACCCACTCGTATCGCATGCCTTACTGAATCCCTTATCGACTTATTTATTACGAGCAGCCCAATGCAGGATATCAACGCTGGTACCATTATTGCCGATGTAGGTGATCATTTGCCGATATACATGTTTTCTAAACAAAACAACACACTCATAGCTAGACGACGCGTATGTAAATCTTTCGTAATACAAGAAATAAATCCAAGAACAATGAATGACTTTCGAAATAAACTTCAAGATGTCGACTGGGCACCCGTATTTAAATGTAGGGATGCTAACACTGCTTACGATACTCTCATGCGCATAATAAATAATACCTACACTAGTTGCTTTCAACTAAAAAGGGTAAAGACATCAAGAAAACTACGCAAGCCCTGGTTAACAAATGAATGTCTAAAGTTAATTCGTAAGAAAAACGAATTATACAGTCACTTTGTGCACTCAAGAAGCCCGGATGATCTTTCTGCTTTTAAAAAATATCGTAATTTTGTAACTAAGTTTCTCCGAGATACAAAAAAGACGTATATGGAAAAACTGTTTAGTGATACAGATTCCAAAGGCGATCTAGTTTGGCGTGCACTTAATAAACTCCTAAATCGCGATAAAAGTAATGAAGAGCTTCAGGTTACACAGAATGGGAAGCAGCTAAAGGGTGTAGAATTAGCAAATCGCTTCAGTGAACACTTTACAAGTTTAGTAATTAGTGCTCACAGTATGGACGCTCTCAATTTTATGGGAGAGCCCAGTGTAAACACAGCGTTTTATGAGCCTACGACACCTGACGAGGTTTACTCTGCTTTCATATCTTTAAAGAACAGTAAGGCACGGGACATTGATGGTCTCCAGATTAAGCCCATCAAATTCGCAATAGACTTCCTAGTGCAAGCTTTCACCCACGTATTCAATATTTGCTTGTCTACTGGTGTTTTCCCGGCAAAAATGCAACAGGCAAAGGTAACTGCTCTGTTCAAATCAGGCGACCGAAATGACATGTCAAATTATCGGCCAGTGTCAGTGCTCCCCGTCATTTCAAAAGGCTTGGAGAAGATTATTTGTAAAAGGGTTGTGTCGTTTTGTGAAAAGTATCAGCTATTATCTCCGTATCAATTCGGGTTTCGTAAGGGCCGATCGACTGAATTAGCTCTATTAACACAGAAGGACTTAATACTGAATGACTTTGAAGAAAAAAAATTAACATTAGGCGTATTTATTGGTTTTTCCAAAGCCTTTGACAGGATCAACCATATTTCTTTACTAAAAAAACTTGACCATTATGGATTCTGTGGATTACCCCTGGACCTTCTAAGGTCCTACCTAATGCACAGGAAACAATGCGTTTGCATCTCAGGAGAATACTCAGACCCCCTGAATTTGGAAGCCAGTGTTCCCTAAGGAAGCATATTGGGACCTATACTGTTCAACATCTATATAAATGACTTAGCAAACATTAGTAACTTACCACGCTACATAATATACGCAGATGACACCAGTCTTTTCTTCCAGTCAAGTAGTGCTGATCATTTATCACAAGAGGCTAACACCGTCCTTGCTACGCTGTATTTGTGGAGTAAAGCAAATTCCTTACAGATTAATTCGAAAAAAAAAAACAAAAGCGGTTCTTTTTGCACCTATCCAAAAACATGTAAATCGTAATCTAAACATATTCTATCGATCAGAACGAATCGAGGTCTCGGCTGACGTGAAAACACTTGGAGTGATCTTTGATCAACACTTATTATGGGACAAACACATCGAATGCGTTGCAAGAAGTATGGCGAAGGCATGCGGCGCGCTCTGTCGGCTTCGAGATGTTCTGCCATCAAAGATACGGCTATTGCTGTATAATACAATATTTATTTCTCATGCTAATTATTGTAATTTAGTATGGGGAACAACATCACAGAAAAACATTCAGACGTTATTTCTCCTACAAAAAAAAAGCATAGTGCCATGTCGCGTGTGCTCCTTATGACAGCCACACAAGTACATTATTTTCTCAGTTTAATGTTCTCCCATTTGATTACCATTACGAGTTTAACCTTGCAATGAAAATACAAAGAAAGTGTAAAACGAGGCCACACTGAATTTATTCATCTCTGTAATCTCAGCAAACCACATCACCTCAAATATTCCATTCAAGAGCGAGAAACTTGGGCCGTTCCTTTTTCACGAACCAGTCATGGAAAGGACAGGCTACCGTGCCGGATATCGGTATTGCTTAACAATCTTGAGGGGGAACATGTAAATGTGGATATTGTTTCGCGTCGAATGCTGAAGCAGTATTTTCTTAGCCGTGCTACTATATGTTAGTAATGTATGCAGTATTTGGTTTTTTTTTTCCTGGCTTGTTCCTTAGATATGGCACATAATTCAGTTTTGTTGTGTGTGAAAGTCGTTTTACATACTCTTGTGTGCCCACAAATCTGTAAAGTTTCACCACGTTACATATGTTTGCGATTTTGTTCTGAGAAGTTGTGCACTGTTCGTGGGAAATAAGAAGTGTATCTTGGTGTGTATATTATAAACAAGAATTGCTGTACATTTGTAAAATGCTTGTCAGTGTTTTATCTCTAATGTTTTTCAATGGATAATTTGTATATTCATGCACTGCAGTTTTTTTTTCTCCTGATGATGTCTGGAAAAGTTGACTCTCTGCTGTCAAATTCTGCAGGGGCAGGGGCCTTTGTCAAGCCGCTATAATAGCGGCTTTTTGCTCCTGTCCTAGCATTTGTTCTCATGATGAATGCTGAAATAAAGGAATCTGAATCTGAATCTGAATCTGTTTCTACCATATGTACAGAAAAAAAACGCAAGAAAAGCGTAGGTCGTTAGGTTTAGCGGCATTCGGCCTACCGGGGAAACTAAACGCGGTGTAGGTATATTGTTTAACCTAAACAACTGAACAATAAGGTTGGGCGCACTCATGGTCGGCTACAGCGATAACGGCGCGTTTCAACACGAAAATGTGTTTTATGCCGGGGTCCACCAAGACTTCAGTGACGTATTTCCGTCAAGGAAATGACGTCGGAAAAATTTACACGATCAGATGGCAAAGAAAAAAAGTTCCGTCA
Organism: Rhipicephalus sanguineus; assembly: GCF_013339695.2. Lineage (NCBI taxonomy): Eukaryota > Metazoa > Arthropoda > Arachnida > Ixodida > Ixodidae > Rhipicephalus > Rhipicephalus sanguineus. Next base: position 59,612,989 of record NC_051182.1, read on the forward strand.
ACGGGCATCGAACCCACGACCGCAACAACAGATGCCGGGCACGCTGTCCACGCGCCACGGTCACGGACTCCAGAATTTTTACAAACACGCCTTTTATATCTACCACTCTCCCGGTCGGCGGGCTGGTGTTGCCCTCTGGGAGCAGTAAAGTAAAGTAATTCGTCATTACTGTGGCATCCGCGATTAACACCTACAACGCGTTACACGTTCGTCCCATTCGGCGCGTTTTCAATAGAAGTTCAATTTTGTGAATGCCGTAACACACCGCGAGGTGGCGATCTTAGCCCAAGCGTTGTAAAAGCGTCGGCTTCGCTCATAGCATTACGATAATCCAAACCAAAAAATAGCTCTGCGACGTGCGCCTGCCTCACCTGGTTGTTACACCGCGTTCCCCGATCATGCGCTCGCCCCGAGAAAAATTGCGGCCGGGGGGCTGCAAGATGCGCTTTGCGTTTCCCTATAGTCCGGCCGTGGTGCTCAATCACATTTTAACATGCCGCGAGATGGCGACCAAGTTCTGCGTCCAATATGCGACGCTCTTCTGGCTATCAGACCACGTTCTCTGATTACGCTTTCACCGTTAACCACTACAGCTACCACAAGGTTTTGTGTAATCATTTAACATGGACGTTAGTCGTCGGGATGGAGGTGTACCACCAATCATCAAAGTGGGTGCATCCACGTTAAACGGTGCTATAGCTGTCAGACATCAATATACATTGTGCAAACTCTCTTATATTAATGTATATGATGAAAGCAAATAGCGCGAAAAAAACGTAAGACAAGACGAAGTACAGCACATCATCATCATCATCATGAATTACCAACTCGCCCAACAATCAATCCTTCTAAACCAATGTAGGTACAGCAAAACATTCGGTTACTTCTGTAAGGGCACGCTTTGCTTTCGTGTTATTCCGATTCCTCTGACGGAGGGATCAACCATATTTTTGCCTGTACGCACACCCATCTGTGCATTGCAGGCGTCAAGAACCAAGAGAAACGCCTACAGCCCCGTTACGACAAACGAAGCCAGCCGCAGTGCACGTGCCAGCCCTGCATGCGCACGAGCTCCGACCGAGGGGGCAGCGCGCGTGACGGAGGAAGAAAGCGGGGTTAGGGGCCAGTGGCTCGTGATATCGACCGACTCCGCGTTCGCCCTCTTCGTCCTCGTTCGCTCCATCGGTTACGCCGCCGAGTCCAACGGCGACGCCGCTCAACGCAGGAACGGGTGCCCGAGAGCTGCGCTCTAAAAAACGCAACCTGACGTTGCAAGCCTTGGCATTGGAGCAGCTCAAGACATGCTGGTCTGATACTGAAGCAGGCTGTAGACAGACTGCTGCCGTTCTTCTCTTTTTTTAGGTGCATATAATCTTTGCCAGAGGTGCGCAAGAGTAGACTTGACTGCAAGACCCCATGACAATGTGCGTCCTTACCTTGTTTCCCTTTCTTTGTGATTTAGCAGGCCAAGATGTCTGGTCGTTGTGTCACCTTTCTCCGCCAACACATTGGCATACGCGTGCGCAGGGTTCCTCATCAAAGGGGGGCGAACGTTCATCGCAGCGCCCCCCACCCTACTATGTCAATTTGCGCACGCCCCCTCTTGGGTGACTAGGGGGGTCAATGTATGGGGCAGATTTTGCGCCCCCCTGTTAGCGCCACCCCTGTACCCCCCCTCACCTTGCGCACGCCTATGTACATCGGTACTGCCGCACGCGTAAAAGACACGAACACAATCGCAGTGCGGTGCTTTGCCGTGTGCCTCTCACCGTAAATACATTGACGCCTATTCCAAGCTTCGGTCAATCGCAGTGCTTACACGAGGTGTTGCGTTATGTTTGTTGAACCACGGTCGGACTGGAGAAGCGCGCGGGCACCGCGCGCCCGTCCACTCTGGCTGTGGTTGAACGCGCTTGAAGCACTAGGACTGCCTCTACCCCCAAAATTTGTCGTTGCCATTTTGACTCACACTTACATTAAAGTGAAAAGTTGGGCAAGTTGGTGCGAATTCATGATGAAAAACAGCGCATAAACACAAGAGACGGATGTAAAATGCAGCGTTAGAACGAATACAAGAGGACGGGAAGGAGAGAGGACATGCGCTGTGCTCACAAAGCGAGCACAGCGCACGTCCTGTCTTCTTCTAAGTGTTTTGTATTCGTTCTAGCGCTGTCTCTTACATCATTATGAACCACAACCAACTTGCCCACCTCATCAAGAGACTGTCCATTAGTGAAGAAAGAATGGAGCGTCATGAAACAGATGGTACGGGACGGCTCAACGCACAAAGAGGCTGTTGATGTGGTGAGAAATAGACAACGACGCTCGCGTCGGCGACGAAGGTCTAAGATACTGCTACCCAATCTGGACGGACACCGCGATCCCCTACTCCGACAGACCGTCAGACTTCTCTTAAACGACAGCTACCACCACTGCCGCCACCACCACCGCCCAATGCATCACAATCGGAGAGCCGAAAAGACGCAGAGGCTTTCAAAGCGGCGGCGGATGTCGCGTGGCCCTCACTGCCATCACTGCGCACTCATAAAGAGCCGATGCAGAATGCCCCGAAATGTGCTTCATCGTCCACGGATGATTGCCACGAAAAAAAACCTACAAGTCCTCGCTGTGTTGAGCATAGGCGTGCGCAGAGATCCCCATCAGGGTGGGCAAAGGTTCATCGCAGCGCCCCACCCACCCTACTAAGTCAATGTATGGGGCAGATTTTGCGCCCCCCCCCCTCTTAGGTGACTGGACAGGTCAATGTACGGGGCAGATTTTGCGCCCCCCCTCTTAGGTGATTAGGGGGGCGCCCCCCCCCCGCTCCCCCCTGTGCGCACGCCTATGGTGTTGAGGTCTCTCATGACCACGATGCGCAACTCTCCTCAATGGAATGACAACTCCGTCAGCTCAATGTGCTCTGCAAGTTTTGAATTCCTTGGAGTCAGTCCTTGCAAGCCTTTTTTAACATCTCGCAGAGCAACCGATGTCAAATATTTCTCGGTTGTGACTTTCTGTGTGCGTGCGGTGAACATTGATGTGTGTGCGCATATTACTTGTTCCCACTTTCCTCCTTGCTCTCTCTATTCTTTTTCCTCCCCTTCCCCCTCCCCCTCGTGTAGGGTAGCAAACCGCGGGTACAACCTGGTTAACCTCCCTGCCTTTCCTTCGCTTTTATCTCTCTCTCTCTTGCCCACCACTCTGTTATTCTATGGGAGACGGGAATCGAAATAGAAAACAGTAACGGCGCTGGTCCTGCCTTGTAAAGCGCCCCCCCCCCCCCCCCCCCCCAAAAAAAAAAGGAAGACAGGACAGCTGTTCTGTTCTGTTTTCTTTTCAACCCGTTTCTCATCTTTATGCGCTGTTATTGACCATTTACACATTTCTACGCGTGGCAGCACAAGCTTTTCTCGAAGTGCGAGATTACAGTGGACCTATTAGTAGGACAGATTACAGTGGACGTATTGGTAGGATAGTTGGTTGCGCGTTCGATAAATCGGTATGTCGGTCATTGTCTTATTGCCGTCTTTGTTTTTTTTTCTTCATTTGCGCTGCTCTGTTATCGTTGTCCGTTAATGATCGAACCCCAACAATACTAGTCCACCGCGGTGGTGTAGCGGTTACTGTTGCGAAGTGCCCACTACGCCATAATCCTTCCTTTTGCAAAGTGGCGAAGTACCTACTAAGCGTGTGCCACTCGCACCGGCGCAGATGCACATTTTGCAATGGGCCAGCTCTAAACCACCCGCTCTTTGCCTGAGTGAATTCACATGTATTGACGCGTGGCGCGATTATACGATTCTTCCATGCAATATTGAATGCGTTGAAGAGAATCCTCCCACTACATGGCATTCTTATAGCGTTTTTTACGAAACAGTTCCAAGCACTGACGTGGCTCCGTGGTAGAAACCTGCTATCCACGCAGAAGGCCTGGGTTAGATTCTCACTTGGAAAGAATATTTTTATTAGTTATTGATTTGCATCTATCTCGAATTATCTCTCACGGACCACGCTAGTTTTAGGGGCGAAGCTCCTCTTAGTCTAACCTTGTCTGGCGTCAGGCGTAACCGACAGTATCTCCCGAAAAGTATAATAGATGGCGCTGTCTCATAGAAGTACATACAAACTGCAGTTGAGTGATGATATTCTAGATGGCGCTGTACACAATCTGTGTCGTCATCACCATTTCCCGTCTCATTCCCTAGATGGCGTTGGTCCAATAGAAGTGTGTGCAATAGTGCGCTTGTGTGAATCGCCACTAGATGGCGGTGGAAGTGCCGCTCTCCGATTGGCTGCTGCGCGGGCTCTGCCTGGGTGCGCGGGGAACGAGTGCTTCTCTCCGTCTCCTGGATCGTCGCCGTACGTGTCGGATCGTTGGTGGGCATGGACGAAGCGGAGCGGCGGGCGCGGAGGGCCGCGGCGGCTCGTGCTCGTCGCCAGGATCCCGCGGTGCGAGCCCGAGAAGCGGCGGCGAAGCGAGCGCGGCGCCTGGCGGATCCCGGGACGTTGCGCGCCAATGACGCCGCGGCGCAACGTGCACTCAGAGCAGCGGACCCCGAAAGGCGAGCCTGAGAAGCGGCGGCGAAGCGAGCGCGGCGCCTGGCACACCTTGATGGTGCTCGTGCGCGGGAAGCGGCGACCAAGCGGCGCCAGCGGTCTCACATTCAAAGAGCCGACGCGCGGTTCGAGCGGGAATTTCTCGCTCATTCGTTTGGCCACAGTTGCGACGTGTGTGATCGACTTTGGTTCGATAATAACCTCACCGCGGTGTTTCACGCTCTTTAATAGGTATGCGGCTTTAACCGAGGAAACCGACCTTAGCGTTGACGCAATGAATGATAATCTGACTAATATCATTAAGGAGTGTGCAGTGGAAGTCGGGGGTACAGTCGTTAGACAGGACACTGGTAAACTATCCCAAGAGACGAAAAACCTCATTAAGAAACGTCAAACCATGAAAGCCTCAAATGCAACAGATAAAATAGAGCTGGCGGAGCTTTCAAAGTTAATCAATAGGCGTAAAGTAGCCGACATAAGAAAGTATAATGTGAATAGAATTGAGCATGCTCTAAAGAACGGAAGAAGCCTCAAAGCTACGAAGACAAAACTGTGCATAGGCAAAAATCAGATGTATGCATTAAGGGACAAGGAAGGCAAGGTCACAACCAATATGGATAGAATAGTTGAGGTAGCGGAAGAGTTCAACAGAATCAGACAGTCAGGATGATAACGTAAGAAGCAGTAATATCCCAGAGGAATCTGACATCCCACCAGTATTGACAGGAGAAGTAAAGAAAGCCCTAAAGGGAACGCAAAGAGGCAAAGCCGCAGGTGAGAGAGAGAGAGACATAACTTTATTTTGTCCTTGCTGGGGTCAAGGGAGGCGGGGGCCGGGAGACTAGCCCTACCGGAGCCCCCCTTCCTCAGGCGGCGGCCAGACCTTGGGTCTTGGCGGCGTCTTCGGCCAGCCGGACTGCCCAGAGTTGGTCATCCGGGCACGCGCTGAGCAGCATAGCCTCCCACTGCTCGGGCGTGGTAATCTTAAGTGTAGGGTTCTTGCTGTGTTGGTGGTGTGTGTCGCTGCGGACATGCCATATAATGTGGTCGAGGTTGGCGCGAGCCATCCCGCAAGCTTTGCAACTGTGGTGTGTAAACGTCCCGGGTATATGCGCTGTACAGCGCGGGTGTAGGGAATGTTCGCGTCTGTAATAATCGCCATGTTGTCGACTGTTGCTTATTTAGCGACTTTGTCCGGGGTGGGTACTTCAACCTTGCCCTACGGTAATGCATGACAATTTCACCATACGCGCGACCATTCTTCTTTCGCGTGGCCGCACCAGGATTCGATTTCTTCGTCCTCAGCCTGCTCGGCTCGTCGGGAGGGTAGCTGCTCGGATGAACGGGTTGACGCGCCCGGTGGACGATTTCTCGGGCAGCGTCGTGAGCGGCTTCGTTCCCGGCAAGGCCCGAATGGCCCGGAGCCCAGTTAATGAACTTGGCGGCGACGAGATGGGGATGTGCTTGCAAGTATGCGTTCGCTTGCGGTGAAATGAGGCCCTTGGTGAAGTTGCGGATAGCTGTCTTGCTGTTCACTAACAATGCAAGAGGCGGTAGTCGTCGCGTAGGCTAAAGCGATGGCAGCTTCTCGCCCTCTTCGGGTTGTGTGGTGAGTAGGGAGCTGGTGGTGGTAGTTACATGATTCTGTCCCCGTGACGACAGCGAGCGCCATGGCCGGTTGTTGCGGGTACTCTGCTGCGTCGACGTAAGCTACATGCGCGGCCCCCTTGTAACTCTTGCTGAGATGTTTAGCACGGTCGGCGCGCCGTCTTGCGTTGTAGACGGGGGTGCATATTGCGAGGGATGGGGGAATCAGGAACGTTTCTCGGATGTCCTTGGACAATGGGACCTTGGGTCCGGTCTGCGTAACGTATTCAATGTCAAGGTTACGGAGGATGTGCCGCCCGGTCTGTGTTTGCGAGAGCCGCTCGTAGTGTGAAAATGCGCTGAGCCTCAATTAACTCCTCAATTGTTGTTATGTAGGCCTAATTCCATGAGCTTTTGATTCTCCGTAGATTGAGGGACGGTGCAGGGCTTGCTTGTATGCTTCTTGATAATTATGTTAATCTTGTGTTTGTCGGCGTTGGAGAGGCATAGGAAGAGCGCGACGAGCCGCAGGTGAGGATCAGGTAACATCAGACCTAGTGGAAGACGGTGGAGAGATTATGTTAGAAAAAACTGGCCACCCTGTATACGAAGTGTCCTCTCGACTGGGAGGATACCAGAATCTTGGAAGAATGCCAACATCATCTTGATCCTAAGAAAGGGGACGTCAAGGTCCCTGAAAAATTACAGGCCCATCAGCTTACTGTCCGTTGTCTACAAAGCTATTTACAAAAGTAATTGCTAACAGAGTTAATATGACATTAGAGTTCAATCAACCAAGGGACCAGGCAGGATTTCGTACAGGAATTCTCAACAATAGACCATATTCATACTATCAATCAGGTGATAGAGAATGCGCGGAATACAACCAAGCCCTATACATAGCCTTCATAGATTACGAGAAGGCATCTGACTCGGTGGAGACATCAGCAGTCATGCAGGCACTGCGGAATCAGGGCATCGACGAAGCCTACATAAACTAATGGAAGAAATCTACAGCGCATCCACAGCCACTATAGTCCTTCATAAAGAAAGCGGACAGAATCCCAATAAAGAAGGGCGTACGGCAGGGAGACACGATCTCTCCATTGCTATTCACCGCGTGTTACAGGAGGTTTTCAGGGCCCTAGATTGGGAAGAAATTAGGGATAAGAGTTAATGGAGAGTATCTCAGTACCAGCCATTCGCTGATGACATTGCATTGATGAGTAACGCGGGAGACGAATTACAGCTCATGATTACTGACTGTATACGGAAAGTAGAAGAGTAGATCTGAAAATTAATATGCATAAAACTAAAGTAATGTGGAACAATCTTGGCAGAGAACAGCGCTTTGCGATAGGTGGCGTGACACTGGAAGTTGTAAAGGAGTACGTCCACCTAGGACAGGTAGTAACCGCGGAGCCGAACCATTAGAATGAAATAACTAGAAGAATAAGGATGAGATGGGGCTCATTCGGCAAGCATTATCAAATCATGAATGGTAGTCTCCCACTATCTCTCAAGAGGAAGGTATATAACAGCTGCATCTTACCGGTACTTACCTACGGAGCAGAAACCTGGAGACCTACAAGAGGGTTCAACTGAAATTGAGGACGAACGCAGCGAGCGATGGAAAGGAAAATGATAGGTGTAACCTTAAGACAGGAAGAGAGCAGAGTGGATCAGGGAACAAACGGGGGTTAATGATATCATAGTTGAAATCAAGAAGGAATGGATATGGGCCGGGCACGTAGCACGTGGGCAGGATAACCGGTGGTCATTAAGGGTAACTGACTGGATTCGGCAAACGCGTGAGGGGGAGACAGAAAATTAGGTGAATAGATGAGATTAAGAAGTTTGTAGGTATAACGTGGCAGCAGAAAAGCACAGGACCGGGTTGATTGGCGGAACATGGGAGAGGCCTTTGCCCTGCAGTGGGCGTAGACAGGCTGATGACGATGATGATATGATGCACTGGGCGAATTTCACGGAAGAGTTTCACGGTTTACCGATGATTCCCTCGGAGCTTCGCCCGACTCATCATCATTCACCCCGTGGATATGCTGTGATTTTTTTTTTCGCTCACCGACAACGTCGACACCAGAATTTCTGCGAACGAGCTCTTTAACGCTATCACGAACTCAGACGACGTTACGTACGATTTTGCCACCGCGGTTTGACACCCTCAAGCGGTACGAGCTAAGTGTTAAAAATATTACATGGCGTCTGCTCAAAAAACAGACGTCATACGCAGTGCTCTGACGCTGTTCGCCGTCAAGGGCTCGACATCCAAGTACAAAAAAATGATGCCTAGCTGCTCAGTGTTGCCCATATCGAGAGGTTCATAGCCTATCATTCTAGCGAAGGTACTACGTGCTTCACGAAAAGCATCTGTTCTGCAGCCCCTACTCACCTCTGACAGCCAGTAGTCATTCGGCAGCTGTCGCATCATTGCGTGTGGCCTGGAAGGCTCCGTGGAATTTACCTCTTGGTTCGTAAAGCGAGGCGGCTTGCAAGAGCGAGTTGAAGGCGCGCACGGCCGTGGCCGCGTCTTGTCGACTGGGTCATAGGCGTGCGCACAGGGGGGGCAGGGGGGGGCGGCCGCCCCCCCTGATCACCTAAGAGGGGGGGGGGCGAAATCTGCCCCGTACATTGACCCTTCTAGTCACCTAAGAGGGGGGGGGGGCGCAAATCTGCCCCATACAATGACTTGGTAGGGTGGGGGGGCGCGACAAACCTTTGCCCCTTCTGATGGGGAACACTGCGCACGCCTATGGACTGGGTCGAACGTCGGACACGTCCTTCAAGAGGATGTTGATGGCGACTTGCAGCTTGGCATCCCACCTCGGGTACTGGTCCAACCGGGCCCGGAGCTGAGCAGAAACGATTCCTTTTGATCAGCAGGGCTGTGACGTCGATTATACTTAACATAGCGCGGATGCTTATTCGGAGGCTGTATATTAACGTTGCTTCAGGAGTCCCACGAACTACTTATTTTCTTTACTGAAGTCTCACAAACGACGTAAGTGCCTCCAGGAAATATATTGCCGAAAGAATATTCAAAAGGGCAGGTTTATGGGAATCACGAAGTCCAGTTCTAACGAGACAGCGCGTGAAAAATAAAGTACTACTCCTGTCGAACTGACCACCCGGGGCTACGGCGAGCTGCGGCTTGCACTGTTCTCTACGGAGCCGTCTGTTGAGCCCGACGCTGTGTGATTGCTGCCTCGTGCAGGGTTCCCCTTCAGGGGAGGGGGGTTAAGTCAAACAGCAGCCTCCCCCCCTCAACTTAGTTTGTCGAATCCAAAAAAAAAACAATACAAGCTCCACCATGGATGCAAAAGTGAAATTAAAGTGATGGCGTGCTTCTCGCTACGGCCTGCGATAGGCCCCCGCCTTTCCCGGGGAACATGTAGGAGGCAAACTGTTCTTTGAATTCACCATCAAGGGTTCCTGGTCGCCATTATTGTCAAGAAGCATGCGTTGCCATAAGCCGGCACATGAGAAAATGGCGTGAAAAGTCCGACTGAGTAAACGTATATGGGGAAGAATTGGCGCATCTTGAGGTTGCAGTTTTGATGTCAGGGGTTCTTTAATTTACCTCAGATTACAGCCTTGTAGGCCGGTGCCAGTTTACAGATGAAGTGCTTTAACGTTGTTAATGTTAAATGCTAGACTAATTATACAATGAGAGGGCCCTTTCCGACGATAGTGACAGTGTTAGCCGAGTATACTGTCAACGTCACTACCAGTAAAATTTGTCAGGATATTTGGGCTCCGTGTGAAAACCAGCAACACAGATACCAATCTAAAGCAGTACTTGCATGACAAAATTATGTATTATGTACTTTAGTAAAACTTGTTATGTACATCTTGAAAAGGTCTGATGGCCAATGATGAAAGGTAGGATTTTTTTGTGCAGCGTAAAGCACACTAGTCAGAGTCTCCAATAATACCATGGCGTCGCGGAGAACGCCGTGAACATTTATTTCCACAATTTTTCTACCAGCTTGAGTAAGGTAATCGCATGCTGGAGACATGATAGGAAGTTATATGCGACAGCCATTGTACACCGGCATTGAAGAGTGATGGGACACGCCAGTAATGCTGTTCACGAAGTGTTAACACCGATTTACGGCAGGGATATTCAGTGGCATATTGTACCACACATGGATGCTGTCGAACTATGCGTAGTCACCAGCAGTCTCGTCCGTACAAAAAAAAAAAAAAAAGAAATCCAGCCAGCTCCACTTCGCGAATATTGTCGAAACGACGAAGCTGATGCCCCTCCTTCATCAGTCTATCGTAATTTTATATTTTTCAAGCCTTCCCTTCGTTGGCGCTTAGCTTCGGCCTCTCTTGCGCGAACATCGCCGTTGGCTCGGCGACGACATGCCCGCCCCGCGTCAGCTCTCGCTCGCCCTCACGTCGGGCGCCTTGTTCCTCGGGAGCAGCCTTGGCCATTATGAAAGTTCAAACTCACAAAGAACCAACGCCCTCCTTTATACTCCACCGAGACACTCACTGACTTACTTCTCGCAAAACGGCTAGATTCCTGCGCTGAGCCTCACTCCCGCCCCTCTTGATGCACATCTCATTGGTTCACTCTTTCCGCAAGGCATCACTCTCCCCCTTCCTGGCACGCCTCTCACTGGCACGCCTCTCACCACTCGAACGTGCCTTTTGAAGCAGTTCACCTGGATTTTGCCGAACTAAATAAGAAAAGGGAAGGAGCCAGAAAAACGTAAGCTTTTCTCCTGGCCATAGATGAATGCACCAGGATGGTCGCGGCACGAGCAGGAAAAGAAGATACAAATAGCGTCATAACCCTCCTCGAAAGACACATATTTAGGACTACGCGGACAATCATACGTGATAACGGCCTCGCGTTCAAGAGTGAAAAGCTAGCAAGATGGGCTCGAGATCACAAAAAAAAAAAAATCGCAGCATATCCACGGAGGAATGATGATGAGTGGGCGAAGCTGCGGAGGTTCATCGGTAAACCGTGAATCTTCCGTGAATTCTGCCCAGTACATCATCACCGACGTGAGATCGGGTGCGTTTATACTAAAGGTTCGATGAGAGTTATGACGACTTGCAGCTCACTTTAAGTTTACATGTACGCTGTGAATTTTCATTGTTTAATCACGCACAGGAGAAATCGCACACACGCACTACCTTGGAGGTGAAAATCCAGTGCCTATATATACGGGGTGGTCAGTGAACGGTTGTGCAGCGCGAGCGGTTGGTTTTTTCAATCAAGACGCTGCCGCGACGCTACCTCGCGACGCTGCCTGCGTCGGCGCCGCTGCGCCGCGAGGCAAGATAGGGGGGGGGGGACCGTAGGAGAGGAGCGGGCGATACATAACACGTACTGTACGGGAGGTCCGTTTACGCCGGATAACGGAGACATGACAAGGTTAGACTAAGAGGAGCTGCACCCCTAATATATCGATGAAGTTCTGTGCGCCATACCATCCTGCGGCAAATGTGCTTGCAGAGCGTGCCATACGGGACGTGAAACAGTACATAAAGATGTACGATAGTTTTCCTAGTGGATGGAAATGCTCTTTAGAAGCAGCCGTACACATCATAATCGATCCTACACAAGTGGCTTGGGGTCCACAGTACGCTTCTCAGGAGAAACCCCTATTCTGCAGGCAGACCGTGAGTTGGGACTCTTGGAAAACCTCAAGAGCGTCTAGGAGAGGCAACAAACATCACAGGAGGAGAGGTACTGAAAACGAATGAAAAAGAATTTCGACAAGAGGCATCGAGCAGACATGCCAGGTATTCAAGTCACCGATCTCGTACTAGTGAGGAAAGGAATAAGAGACTGCAGTGCCAAATTTTACGGCCCTTACTCTGTTACCAAGACAGCCACCCTTTACATTTACTTATTTATTCGCTAATTCATTTATCTATGAATTATTTATTAAAGGGCCCCCCACCAGGTGTGACAATTTTGCGCTAACAAGCGCAATGCATACACTGGGCGTTCACGATTACGTCTGCCAAAATTTGCAACCTACGCGCCGCGGAAATGGGTCAAATTTCAAGGTGAACGCTGCTTGCCCTTCCTCTCGCGGGCGCGGACTTTAGAGAATGAGGGGATGACGTACATGAGAAAATGGCCCTACGTAGACGGTATGCTGTGACGTCACTCCTCTACGTAGACGACTGTGCTCTGACGTCGCCAACAGAGCACGTGACGCTGTGATAATTATTTGACACGACATGTGTAGTTTGTGTAATTTGTTGCTTGAATAGATTAATAAAACTTGAGAGAAATAATGAGACACACAAAGGGAATGTGTGCGTCTTTTTCATTTTTTTTTCGTGTATTGCAGCGAGATGCGGGGCTAATGTGCCTCCCTTTCCCATGCGTTCGTGTCCCCGCGGTTAGCGCATCGAGCAGACGCCAGCCCTGGAAACGAAAGTAATGTTCTGGCGCGTTCGAGCACTCATTGTGCTCGTTTATTCTACCGCGTCCATGTAAACGTTAATATGGCACTGGCTCATGATACCGCCACTCTCGTGCCTGTACAAATGTCTCAACTTTCATGCCTGTCCCCCAGAAGCGGGCAGTACACCACAGAGAACGCCGACAAAACGCCCACGGCCGCTACATAAAAAAAAATCACAGCATATCCACGGAGTGAATGATGATGAGCGGGCGAAGCTGCGGACGTTCATCGGTAAAGCGTGAATCTTCCGTGAATTCTGCCCAGTACATCATCACCGACGTGAGATCGGGCGCGTTTATACTAAAGGTTCGATGAGTTGTGACGACTTGCAGCTCACTTTAATTTTACATGTACGCTGTGAATTTTCATTGTTTAGGAAACCATTGCTTTAGGAAACATCTGGCGTCTTTCGTTAAGCAGCTGGCGTCTTTTCGTTTTGCTTTAGAAACATCTGGCGTTCTTTCGTTTTGCTTTTACAAAATATCTGGCGTCTTTCGTTGGTTTATTTCATCAATCAACGGCGTTTTGAACAAAATTTTTATTGTTTAATCACGCACAGGAGAAATCTCACCAGGCACTACCTTGGAGGTAAACAATGGCTGCTAATGGGAATGAGAGACAGAAGAAGTCGGCTTTTAGCTAACACTTACACTTCTACTTCTACTAACGTTTCCTACTGGAACATGCCAATGGCTGCTAATGGGGAATGAGAGACAGAAGAATTCGGCTTTTAGTTAACGCGCACGCTGCGCATTTTTTATTGTTCAACAACGCACAGGAAAAATCTCCCACCGGCACCACCTTGGAGGTCAAAGCGTAAGACTTGTTACGCACTACGACTACTACGACTACGACTACGAGGGACGAATGGGTGCCGCCTTAAGGAGCTTCGCCCCTAAAAAGGTAGCGGCCGTGCAACGCCGCTCGCGTGCTCGGGCTGGCTCGGGCACGTCATGCGCACAAACCATGCATGCGCATGACGTGTTCATGCGTATGTGTCAAGTGAAAAGGGCAGGGAAGGGATTTGGCTTGCTAAGGCTACACGGGGCGAGTGGCAAGGGTTTGAAACTCACCTCCTCGCATCATGGTTTCGCGCCCGCTACAAATTATTGTTTTTCTGAGCTCGCAATGAACCGATTTGAAAAAACGCCAGGCCTGCGCTGAAACCGCAGAACAGTCACAGCGAAAGCTGGAAGAGCGGCGTTTCTAGAGCCCGTTAAGCTCTCTTGGGGCTACAATACAAGTACACTAGAAAGGTACCCACTACGCCACAAATCAAAATTTTTGTGAAGTTCGGAAGCACCCACTAAGCCATTATTCGTCATTGTATGGAGAAGCGAGGCACCAGCTACACGTCTGTAAGGCATTATGTGCACTTGGTTGACGTGACGACTGATGACGATGAAGAATTATGGCTCAGTCCTTTGTGATGGGTTGGAATCTTTAAACGGCCCACCAGTTATGTAATTTGCATTGGGTGACGCCCGGTCGCTATTTCCCTCTCCCGTCATGCTGTATACGTTGAAGTTGAAGAGAGACGGGGGGGGGGGGGCGAAGAACTTTATTGAGACCCCGAGGTAATGGATCATGCGCTTATGGGCTTCCTTGGCAACCAATACAAGTGCACTTGCGAGGAACCCACTACACTATAAATAATTGTAATTTTTTAGAAGTAGGGCAGCAGGCACTGTGACATTTTTCGTCATTCTACAGAGAGCGTTGGTACCTGCTAAACGCATGTAAGGGATTATGAGCACTTTGTTGATTCTGCGCCTGATGACGATGAAGAATTATGGCAGAGCCCTTTTGTAATGGGTTGGAAGCATTCAACGACCTACTCGTTGCGCAATTCGCAATTGTTTGACGCCTGGTTACAGAATTCGCGTTGTGCGACGCTTGGTGCTTATTTTAATCTTCTACCACGCTATATTGCATATGCTAATGTGGTTCCTTCCCGACATGAAGCCTGTATAGGACCTTTTTGCAAAGCAGTTTCAAGCACCGGCATGGCTCAGAGGTTGAATACTGAGCTCCCACGCAGAGGGCTCAGGTTCGAACCTCGTTCCATCCTGGAATTTCTTTCTTATTTAGTTTTTTTTTTCTTATTTCGAGCGATACTGGTTACGGACACCGGCGGCGGCGGCGGCGGCAGCGGCGGCGGCGGCGGACAACTACGGCGCCAAAAACGGCCGGAGAAATGATCTCATAACAGCTTTCGCTGTAAAAATTCTTGCTGCATACTGCTCTTCATTCGGCACACAACAACTTCCAGCGTCTAACTAAAATTTGCTATGTGGCCTGGTGAGGGGCCCTTTAACTGCTCATATTTAGTGGAGAGGGAGAGAGAGAAGTGAACTTTATTAAAGCACCGGCGGAGGTAGCAGGCTGCCACGCAGGGCCCTCTTGCTACCCGACTATATGCAGTCATCAAGTTGCGTCTCGATGCTTCTCCACGAGGCTGTCGCCCCTGGGTCCCGTCAGGTGCGTCCCTGCGCGTTTGGCGAGCGAGAGCTGTCTCGATCCGCTGCACCGCCTGTAGCTGTTGCCCTAAGTCCTGAGCCGTTACGGCACTGGCAATGTCCGTTGGCAGACTGCCTGGGTAGGCCGCTGCCTCTTCTGGATTCAGTTTACAATCCCACAACACGTGAGTTAGCGTGGCGGTCGCACTGTTACACACACTACACTTTGCACTCTCGTAGACGTCGGGGCACATGAAGCGCGCGAGCACCGAGTTCGCGAGCACCGAGGCGTGAGCACCGAGTTCGTTTGCAGCTGTCTGTAGAGTACCGCCTGTTCTCTGGTGAGCTGCGGGTGTGGGTCCGGCATGGAGCGACGTGCGCTCCGGTACCATTCCAGCACATCCGCGTAGCTCGTTACCAGTTCGGCTTCTTCTTCGTCGTCTTCATCGTCGGTGGACATACATACGAGTGGTTCAGTTCGCACAATTTCTGTAGCACACACCTGCAAGGGGTTTTCTGGTGAGTAAGTAATTGTTTTCAAGGTAACTGTTAGCGCAGTTATATCTCATTATCTCTTACGGTCGAAGCCACGTCAACCGATTAGCCCCATTCGCCGACCATCGTTTGAGCTAAGCCTCGGTGGCCCCGCTCGATATTTTTTTTAATTGGCAGGTAAAAACTGTTCGTGATGATGATAATTTTCTGTTGAGTAGTGAAGTGTTTGCGGAGTTTCGAATGGGTGAGTTATACGCAGCTTCTCAGTAAAAATAGTGTGACGCATAGCAGTGCGCTCATTCTCTTCTGTTGAACGTATGTTGCAAGATCAATGACGCTATGAATGGAAGCGATGAGGCCATCGAAAACCGGCCATTGTAGCTCTACAGCGCACCAATAAACCTTAGAGCTATACGGACGACAAGACTTCGAATTTTTATATGCGCAGCATGACACACAGGTATAGCTACAAATGATTCGTTCTTCTGGAGAAGATCTGGCTTCTTGTTGATGTTGGCAACAACGTGCACTTACTTTTCTCTGGACCTCGTGCTTTTCGGATACACGCTGTTGCCGCTACACTCACAGGGAAGTGCCAGCTACACGAGTTCAAATTTCTTGAATACGTTATATAGTCAAGTGAGGGCAGACCACAAAAAAAAAAAAAAAGACTGTGTATGCGACTGTATGACTCAGCGTGGTAGCAAACAAATTAGAACTGCTACGTTTAGCCTATGGGATATTCTGGGGGTCAACATTATTCCCGAGACCCTCAGCACTCTGTGCCTCATGATCGAATTGTCGTTTCGAAATGCAAAACTCAATCATTTGATTGTAAGAACTATTTGACAGCGTGTGGCCTCGTTCGTACATTGCTCTGTTGGCGTTAGGGCGCCTGGCATCCTAGAAAGGAAAACACGACATATCTTTGAATTATTAGACTGCAGTTCAGGGGCCCTTAGATAGCTCGAGCTGAGATCATTACAGGACGCCAGAAAAACAGGACGCTGCGTTTAGAAGATGATTGACCTCGAGAACGCTTTTGTACCGAGCTAGATATTGAAGGCAAATCCTAAATAACACCTTCTTCGCAGAGAAGTAAAACGGAAGGCGTCAATTCAGAAACAAGGAATCTTGTATTTTTAATCATCAGGAATAAAAAGTTGATATTTCACCAACAAAAGCAATGCCGTATTGTAAAAAAATTAGTCATGTGGGATGAGATGCCAAAAACAACGTATGGAATAAGAAGTAACAATTACGTCACATATGCGTCATTAGGCGTCCACCTCTCACCCGCAATGCGCACACTTATATACCTGACGACGCAATAACTGATCAAAAATTGCCGAACAAGGAATATTGCTGGAGCCACATTCGAACCTCCCTCTTCATGACGAAACAAGTGGCGAAACAAGAAATCATGACGAAACAAGCGAAATATGCACGAAGACTTAGAAAGGACACTGGACGGAGCGCTACTAGCAACTGAAAAAAAAAAAAATTATTTCGGAAAGAAGCCCCGCCACGGTGGTCTAGTGGTTATGGCGCTCGACTGCTGACCCGAAGGTCGCGGGATCGAATCCCGGCCGCGGCGGCTGCATTTTCGATGGAGGCGAAAATGTTTGAGGCCCGTGTACTTAGATTTAGGTGCACGTTAAAGAACCCCAGGTGGTCGAAATTTCCGGAGCCCTCCACTACGGCGTCTCTCATAATCATATCGTGGTTTTGGGACGTTAAACCCCAGATATTATTATTATATTTCGGAAAGAAGATCCTTATATATGCATGACATGAATGCACGTCACCACAAACCCCTTATTATCACAAACAGCGTGAATCAAAGAAAGACCGCTATGATAACCGATGGCATACAACAGGTAAGTCCGTGTTAAACCCCCAAAAAACAAGAAAAGAAATGCACTGAGTCATGTTACGTCCAAAAAAGCAAATTCAGAATTTGTTAGCAGAACAGACGCCTGGCTAACGCACTTATCGCCTCCTCTCTTAATTCGAAACGCTTCAATTATTTCTCTTGTCGTTCGCTTCTTGTGCTTGTCGATTATTTCTGTGTCACAATGTTTTGGCTGGCAAGTGCACTCCTTGCAGTGCATCGCTAAGCGCGGGTACGGGGCCCTCTTTAGTGAACTGTCATGTTCGCGAGAGAGAGAGAGAGATAGAGAGAATAAGAATAAAAGAAAGGCGGGGAGGTTAACCAGGGCTGAGCCCTGTAGGCTACCCTGCACTGGGGAAAGGGGGAGGGGGAAGGAAAGTTAGAGAGGTGGAGAGAAATGTCACTCTTTCAGCCAACGTAAGAGCTCGGCGTTTGACATCACAAACGGCGAATCAGTCCGGTATCCTTGAGAACGCTTTCGTTGCCTTTCGGAACTGTGATGGGCAGCCCCATGGTCCCAATATTTTCTCGACAGTGAAAGCGCTTCCGCCCAGTTGATTTAGTGCAGTGCTGAGGCGAAGCCTCTCGTTTGCGCATGTCGGGCAGTAACACAGAAGGTGCTCAATAGTTTCCTCAACGGCACAGTCAGCGTCTCGGAGGCCAGGTCTAGAGGACGGGCTGAGGCCGGGAGTCCTGCACCGGGGCCGAGCATGTCGACGGGACGTTCGCGCTAAGCTGGGCGTCGATATGGTGACCCCGGGTGAGCCCGGTGGTGGCCAGGTCGCCTAAAGAGGAGCGAACCGGCCCAGGGCGGAAACGCAGCATGTTCGCGAAGGCGCACATTCAGGCAACGACCATTTTGGCCGATGTATTCCTTTCCACATGTGAAAGAAATTTCGTACACGACATCTTTTTTTTGCACTCAACATACCTCCTGCCATGCTTTATGTCACATCCATCTGCTTTTTCCGTGCTCTTCTTTGTGGCCAACCTTTGCATTGCCGGGCAAATGTTTGATAACTTGTTTTTGGCTGAATAAACAACTCGCACCCCATACCTTGACGCACCTTTTTTCAACCGATGTGCAACGTTACGCAGTTAAGTGATGACCACTATCCGCTCTGTACCGCCCCCCTCAACTTGTTTCTCCCCGTCTCTTGTGCTGCTTATTGTCTTCTTTACTTCTCGGCGATTCTTTTCACAAGCCAAGAGGAGACCCTCGTCTGGATAACCGGCTCCCCTTAAGCGCTCAATCTGCGCGGAAACACTATCATTCATCGAATGTACGCATGATTTTGTGAGGGTGGCTTTGATGCAGGAAGTTGCGACCCCCTTCTTTACTATCTTTGAATGTGCCGACTGATAGCTTAGCAAAGGCTTTTCCGATCTAGGGTGATACATTCAACACGTGTGAAAGGGACAAAACTCCTCAATTACTAGGTCCAGAAACTGAACACGTCGTCCTTTTCGCACTTCAAAGGTATACTGTAGGCCACACCCGTTTTTATTAAACGCTTTCAAAACATTCACTAGCGTGCTCGTACCCGGATTTTCTTTTACCAAAACAAGTTAGTCATCCACGAATCTGAAGAGCTCCAGACCCATGCCATCTAGCTCTTTCTCTATAGCTGCTCGAGTTTGCTCAAAACGAAACATTGCAAAGGATCGGAGTGACACTAGAACCAATACAAATTCCATCTTTCCGGACGCACACTTCATCATTCCACTCCACTAGCGTGGAACTTCGATACATTGCCAATATCTCCATAAAACCTTCTACAGACACCCCACTGGCGTTACAAAAAGCCACTTCATCATTTTTGTTTGTAATGCCTTCTTTTACACATTGTAGCGAGGGACCATGCCGAACGGAATAGTACAGATCAACAACATCAATACTGAAGGAATTACAAACCCTTACATTATCTGCCTTTATGTAGTCTACGACTTCCATGGAGTCTGAAACCAAAAACGGGTCAAAAAGGCGGAGCGACTCCAAATGGCTTTGTAGAAAACCAGACACTAGGTGTAGCCGTGTACCACTTTCTGAGATAATGGGGCGGAACGGAAGTTCTGGCTTGTGTGTTTTTACCGTAAAACTTCTTCCTTTCTAAGTCTTCGTGCATATTGCGCTTGTTTCATCATGAACCTTTACAACATGCCCAACTGGCAGTCATCCTGATGTCTTTAGGCTGGTCGATAACTATCAGCGCGTCATAGACATTGACTGCCACAAAATTTGCACTGCAATCATTTTCCATTAGGCTCGCTTTTGATCGTTGTTTTTTGATGTGCATGCTGTTGCTCATATTCGTGCTTTTGCAAAGCAACATGCCCCTGAGCAGCGAATACTCTGTCAATGTTCACTGCATATATTTTTTTCTATATAACGAGATATGTGGGCCATACCTGTACTTCAAGTTCCAGAAAGCTTAGTTCATACAAGAGATGTATGTGTTGTTTAGGGTGTCGACTTCAGTCCTCCTCCATTGGCTTCACGAAAAAGCTGCCCTGATGTAGTAAGCACTTCCAAAGGTTTGCCTATAGAAAAAAGAATGAGGACCTGCTCAAGAAAATTCCAAAAAAGAGAAATGAAATGCGGCGCCAAAAGCATTAGTATGCGCGCAGCTGTGGCAAGATTGACGCAATATAAATCTCAGATGGGTCACTCTGCATCTGTTGTATCACTACATGTAGTTCTTTATATTGCCGTACTCCTGCACATGACGTATTCTAGCATGCATACCGAGGTGATCAAAATAAATGTGAACAGCACGACGCTTGCGTGCGCCGCTGCTCGCATTTGTTTTCATCGTGCTATCGCTACGTCAGAATCATGCTTGATTGCATCATGCGCGTCTCTAGTGTGTTTTATTAGCAGATGGGTTACAAGCGCTTGAACATAAATGCCTACAGCAGAGCGCGTTAGTGTCGGGCAGTTCGCATTTCCTTCATCGCGTTATACGCGTGCGTGCGTAGGCAAGTGGAAACTACCGCTATTTCTTCCCTAAGCAGTTCGAAAACAACGATATGCTTCATTCGTGGCTGCAAAAGAGCACGCAATTCGTAAAACACGCGTTATTCCACGTAAAACAAACAGCGCGCCGCCGCAGCTTCCAACACGCTGGACAAAATATGGCGGTGGTCTGGACGGTCGCGGTAGTGTTCCCGTTCCAGTGATTTAAGCGCGACCGAGGCAGTTTAGACCTCATTCACGCTTGAGCTTCACGCCTGTTTGCTAACTGTTTGATAACTGTTTAGTGAATAGATGTGTCACCCAGAGCACTCTGATTTTTGCCCGCCTAAACAAATATGTGCGACTGCATCTTTCCCTGTTGGACTCCAGACAACCGTTGCGAACACCCTATATATGCACTTTCTGCACATTCACCCTTGAACGGTACATTAGCTGCATCACATACCATATTTTAGACACAAAACCAAGTTACATACGATAGCCCCCGCTAACATGGACAGATAATTTGCGCTACACCGATTCGCCGGCGAACGCTCGAAAGAAGATGACAGACGCCATAATGATGCCACGATGATGCACGGTAACGCTTGCGTCAGCGTTCCCTCAATTTACCTCTATAGCTGTGAAATCAGTTACTTCTGAAAACCTGACAGCCTGTTTTGTCGACGCATGTGACGTGATGACTTCGTGTGTGTCTATGCGCAGATACTGTTTTTTTTTGTTGGTCTTGTGCGCGAAGCTTCTGTATATGTTGCATTTGCCAGCAATAAATCAGTTGGTCTCAGTTCAGCGCCCTGTCTGTCACTTTATCACCGTCCTAGCTGTCTCTAGCACTGTTTGTTCCCGTTGTAATGATGTACCAACCAACCCAGTCAGGTGCACTCCTGCCCTCCGAAAACAAACGTTCTAGCTAAGGCAAGAATCCACAATAAAATTCTTCGCTTACGCGTCACTTAGACAACTTGCAGATGAGATTCTATGTGCATTTTTTAAAATGCCTCCAAACGTTCAAAATGATTAAATGCTGACTGACGTTCAAAATGACAGCTACAAGTGTGAGTGTTTGACTCATTGTCAAAACAGGACAGAAGTTAAGGGAAATATTAAGGGTCGAAGTGGTGAAAAATCTTTGAAGAGGGAGGTTCCAATGTGGCTCCAGCCATGATCCTTGTTCGGCAATTTTTGATCAGTTATTGCGTCGTCAGGTGTATAAATGTGTGCATTGCGGGCGAGAGGTGGATACGTAATGACGTATATGTGACGTAGTTGTTACTTGTCATTCCATACGTTGTTTTCGCCATCTCGTCCCACATGACTGATTATTTTATAATACGGCATTGCTTTTGTTGGTGAAATATCAACTTTTAACGCGGTAGCGTTAGAGAGCTCGTGTCGCAGAAATTCCGCTGTCGGCGTCGGCACCGTTGGTTGTGCGCGAAAAATCAACCGTGAGCGAAAAATCGAGAAAGTAGCAAATAAAATAAACGATAAAATCTTCGGTCCCAATGAGGATCGAACCCGGGCCGTTCGCGTGGCAAGCAGGTGTCTTACCACAAAGCCAACGATGTTGCTTGCAGCTGCTCCTGACAAAAACACTACATAAATGTCATGTAGTGAAAGGAGTCTCGACGCATTTTGTTCGGCAGGTGTCACGACGAAAACGAGCCCATACGGTAGGCGCATTCGCGAGGCCATCAAACTACGTCGAAAAACGCCGGGATAGTGCAGCCATCGCCGCTAAATACACACACGAACTTTCAAACAGCTCTAAAAATGGACAACTATGTCCATCTAGAGGAAAACATATCAAGCCAACGCAGCAAACGCTAGATAATGTGCTGCCATCTGTGAGGCATTGTGAGAAATATGTCTCGACTTTTCATCGCATCCGAGAGGGCCGGCGCGCGGCGTATATCTTGGAGGCCATGCGACTCTTGCTTTAGATCGAAAGCCTGTAAAATTCGCGCGCGTGTGTGCGTGTGTGTGTGTGTAACAATACACATTAATAAGTATGCACTTAGTGGTTGAAGTGCGCACTAGGGGCCGGATTTCGCTATCGCGTTCAACTCTTAAAGGCGAAGCTTAAGGGTCCCCCAATTTTTTATTCCTGACGATTAAAAAGACAAGTTTCCTTGTTTCTGAATTGACGCCTTCCGTTTTACTTCTGTGCGAAAAAGGTGTTAGTTGGTATTTGCCTGCAATATCTAGAATCCTGTTATAATAGATGGCACAATACACACCAAAGCTCGGTACAAAAGCGTTCTCGAGGTCCATCATCTTCTAAACGCAGCGGCAGCCGAAGGCTACCTTCGAATGGGTCACCCAACTCTCTGTACATCATAGGTGCATAGCACCATCGCCTGCATCTTTGTCCTACCATGTTGGGCTTTTATTTTTGGCGTCGTGTAATGATCTCAGCTCGAGCTCTCTAAGGGCCCTTGAACTGCAGTCTAATAATTCAAAGATATGTCGTGTTTTCCTTTCTAGGATGCCAGGAGCCCTAACGCCAACAGAGCAATATACGAACGAAGCCACACGCTGTCAAATAGTTTTTACAATCAAATGATTGAGTTTTGCATTTCGAAACAATTCGATCATGAGGCACAGAGTGCTGAGGGTCTCGGGAATAATTTTGACCCCCTGAATATGCCATAGGCTAAACGTAGCAGTTCTAATTTGTTTGCTACCGCTCTGAGTCATACATTCGCACACATATTATTTTTTTTTGTGGTCCTCGCTGAGGAGACGCGAGGAGCGCCGAGTAGTGCGGACGCGCAAGAATCGGCTCCTGTTCCTTCAATGGTTTTGGTGGAATTTTCTGGCAAAATCCTGGACAGTTGTTCAACATTCGACGCAGTTTGTCGCAAGGAACCAGCCGATACTGGACTTTGGTCGGTAGGTGAACTTTTCGACAATTTGTGCGACTTTGAACTCCCAACTGCGTTGTTCGTCGGCTCACTCTAGCGAGCGACGCTGAACGTCGACGCGGCGGCCGTGGTAGGCGCAGGCCTACTCGGCTTGGTGGGGCGAAATGCCCGAAGTTGAAATGGTGGAAGGGGTTGAGATCGACCCTGAAGAAGCAAATTGCCCCGGCTGGACGACGGCAGTGGGCAGAAACAAGAAGGCACAACCGAAGACTCCGAAGTCGACGGTCAGCACGGAGAATCACACTGGCTGGAACGGCGGTCGCCGCACGGCCGCCGCACAGAGCGCGATGAAGCAGCTTGTGAAAGCCTCAAGACTTCCGAAAATGCCTCGGGACCATATACGCATCATCGTCAGACCAAGAGGAGGCCTCGACGTCAAAAAAGTCTGTACGATCCGACTGGCCCAGGCTATGGCCATGGCAGCGGCCTTAGCCCCGGATGAAGTGGGTGAAGACATCGTCTGCCCCAATGCCGCTCAAAACATACTCGTCGTTTCTACGCCGATGAGAAAGAATGCGTGTGCCTACGCGGCCGTTCAGCAGATACACCTGAAGGAAGGCGTGTACGACGTGGCAGCTTACTTGGCCGCCTCGGACAACACATGCAAGGGAGTCGTTCGCGGTGTCGACGCTGACTTCAGCGATGCCCAGCTGCGGACAATGATTGTTAACCGACGCAACCCGACGGCGCTCGAGGTGAGGCGCATCAAGACTACTACGACTGTGGTGGTGCTCTTCGAAGGTATGAAAGTGCCGAACCACGTCATGTGTGGCTCAGGCATGCTGCCCTGCACACTATACAGAAGACAAGTAGATGTGTGTTACAGCTGTGGAGATTTGGGACATCGCGCCGATGTGTGCCCGAACCCAAGCAAGAAAAAGTGCAGGGGATGCGGTCTAGCCTCCCCTGCTAGCGATCATCAGTGCACGCCAGAGTGTACCATTTGCGGCGGTCCTCACCTCACCGCCGACCGCAATTGCAAGCAGCGATTTCAGCTGCCCTACATAGTACGGCAAAGGAGACGCCGGCGTAGGCGCGCCAAGAAGTCACAGGCGTCTCAGGGAGAACGTTCACGTGACTCCAGTGTGTCAAGTGCGACTGGCCGCGCGCGTTCGCAGTCGCCATCGGCTCGTCAACGCAGCCTCTCTAGAGGACGCCCCCGGACTCGCTCTAAGGGACGCTCCCACTCCAGAGGACCTTCACGATCCAAGGGGCGCTCCCAATCCCGGGCGCGCACCCAGGAAGGACCTACGTGGGCCGACCGAGCCAAGCAGAATACGGACAAGGGGCCAAAAAAGGTAACGCATGTAACATTGTCAGAGCATAAGGAAGACGCTAGAGTAACACAGCTTTTACAAGAAAACGCTAGCCTCCGGGCAGAAATCGAAAAGATGAAGGCTGATTTCGAGGCTTTTCGGAAAGCCAATCTTCAGCCAAGGCAACAGCCCTCTTCGGGTGAGGAAGAACCGCAGGCGCGTCCGGCTAAACGCAGGGCCACCACCTCGCAGGAGGCAGCCGAGGAGACTGCCACGGGGGAGGCAGCAGTGCAACGCTCGCTGGAACGTATACAAAAGTCCCTTAATGAATTGATCAAGAGCAATCAAACTCTTCTTTTTAGAGTCCAAGTTTTAGAAAACGAGCGGACTAAGTGTGCCGAATCAGTTAATATGGACGTCACGCCCGCGTCAACTAGCGAAGCTTCAGGCAGCGTCCTAGGGGCCTTGCCAACTCAAAGCATTCACAATGGCGGGTCACACTAAAGAACTGATCATATGGCAGTGGAACTGCGCCAGCTTTCAGAGACGAAAGGCCCCACTGCAACAGTTTATCGCGACACAGGCGAACAAACCACACGTTATCTTATTACAGGAAACCAGATCTGAAATTTTGTCCTTTCCAGGTTACCGAGCTATCTCGGCAAACGGCGATGGCAGACTCGGTCTTGCGGTTCTAGTTTTAAAAAAATGCTCTTTTCAGGAGCACAAATTGCAATTGGGCAACACGAGAGCTGAGGTAATGCTTATCGAAATCATTCCCAACAACTGGCTTAAGAACAGCGTTTTCATTCTTAATATTTATAGTTCTCCGAGAGACCGTCACCAGGCATTCTTGTCGATTTTAGCCAAGGCGGCGGCCAAAGCGAAGGATGCTCCACTCGTGGTAGCTGGCGACTTTAACGCGCCGCATCCGGCGTGGGGTTATGTTACACACTCCCCTAAAGGAATAAATCTACTTCAAGCGGTTACAAACTGCTCTCTAGAGCTCGTTACGGACCCACAGTTTCCCACGCGCATCGGTACTTCAGTGTCGCGCGACACCACACCGGACCTGGCCTTCGTTAAGAACACCACCGGAGTTAGTTGGCACAATAGGCAAGAAAATCTGGGCAGTGACCACTTTATTGTAGAAATTTCTATGCATGTTAAGGCAGCTCCCCTTAGGGCATTCAGTGTAGTTGACTGGGATGCCTTCCGTAAACGCCGGGGAGAGGACTTGGAGGAGTACGAGTCCTTCGAGGACCTTTTAAAGAAACTGAAAGAGGATGTTCAGGCTGTTACTAAAATAGTCGAAACGGACCTCAAAGTCAATAGGATGGATGCGCACCTGGCGCACCTAGTAGAAGCCAAAAACTCCTTACTCGCCAGATGGCAAACGCAGAGGCTCAATCGGAGGCTGCGTAAGAAAGTAGCGCAATTAAATCGTGAAATCGAAGCGTATTGCCAAGAATTGAGCAGGCAGCAATGGAACGAGGTTTGCTCGGCTGTAGACGGACAGATGCGCGCGGGAGGCAAGTGGAACCTCCTGAAGCAACTGTTAGACGACTCACAATCAAAAAGCAATCAGTGCCTAGCGATTGATCGTTTAATACACGACCTTAAGCAGGAGGGCTTATCAGACGTAGACATACTTCAGAGCCTAGCTGACAGGTATCTCCCCATAGGCCCTTCGGGGCACGAGGACTACCCAGAGTACAGAGGTGACCCTACGGAGGAGCTCGACGCCCCAGTCACTAAAGCGGAAGTGGTAAAAGCTCTACAGGAGCTAAACGGGCGCTCGGCGCCCGGGCCGGATGGCATCTCCAACAGACTACTGCGCAACCTCGATGATAAATCAATCGAGAAGCTTACTGAGGAGATCAACGGTGCGTGGGAGACTGGTCGGGTCCCAGAGACCTGGAAAACAGCCTCTGTAGTGTTTATCCCGAAAGCAGGTAAATCAGTCACGCCCGAGAACCTCAGACCAATCTCGCTCACGTCCTGCGTGGGCAAGGTGGCTGAGCACGTACTCCACGACAGAGTAACGCGATACATCGAGGAGCGGGAACTGCTCCCGTATAACATGGTCGGCTTCAGGCCCTCTCTATCGACGCAGGACATCATGCTGCTTATCAAAAGGCAGATAATCGACGTGAGCACCAGGGATGTCAGAGGTATTTTGGCGTTAGATCTCGCCAAAGCCTTCGACAACGTCGCACACAGATTCATTCTGGAATCCATCTCGAATCTAAACTTAGGAAAACGCTTCCACGCGTACGTAAGCTCCTTCTTAAGGGACCGTAAGGCCACCATTAAGATCGGCCAACTAAGATCCCAAGAATTCAAGTTAGGGGCTAAGGGCACTCCACAGGGCGCAGTGGTCTCACCGCTGCTTTTCAACATAGCGATGAGAGGTCTCTCAGTAAGACTCGCGAGAGTCGAGGGCACGAACCATGCGCTCTACGCGGATGACATCACCGTTTGGTGCGGTGGGGGGTCCGACGGAGCCGTGGAGAGTGCCCTTCAGGAAGCTCTGGATGTCACCGAAGAGTACTTACAGGGAACGGGACTTTGTTTGTCACCGTCCAAATCAGAACTCCTGCTTTATAGACCAAATCGAAGGGGCATGAGACACTCTACCCCTCTCGACGAGATTCCCATAACCTATATGCCAAATCTGGTCAGATGATCCGCAGGGTAGACTCCGTAAGGATTCTAGGTCTAATAATTCATGCAAAAGGAAGCAACATTCAAACTGTTGCCCGTCTCAAGGCAAAGACGGAGAGCATGCTCAGATTAATCACAAGAGTATCGAACCGCAGAGGTGGCCTCAGTGAGAGCAACCTCCTGAGACTGTACCATGCATTCCTGATGAGTCACATAAATTATGTCGCATCAGCGCTCAACTGGTCCCGCTCGGAGGAGGCAAAAATTGATGTGCTGATCAGGAAAAGCGTCAAATGCATACTGGGAATTCCGATCAGCACTAGCACAGAAAGGCTTCTCGAACTAGGTGTGCACAACACCCTCACGGAGGTAATTGAAGCACAAAAAACGGCTCAAACCGTCCGCCTCTCGTCTACGAAGGCAGGCAGACGCATATTGAAGTCTGCCGGTCTGGCCCCCTTGGCCATCGACGAGAATGCCACCATGCTCTCTCACACCGTTAGAGAGACCTTTCAGGTTCTCCCTTTCCCTAGGAATGTACACCCCCAATATAACGTGGCCAGGCGCAAGGCCCGAGCCCGCTCTCTCATCAATTTTACGCATCAAAGCTTTCAACTAGTTTCTTACGTCGATGCTGCCCAGTACGGGCGCACAGATTCATTTGTAGCTGCTGTAGCAGACCCTGATGGGAGAATTATTAATGCAGCTTCGGTAAGACACATCACGGTGTCTGCGGCCGAACAGGTTGCCATCGCGCTCGCCATGACCGACCCCTCGCGGCCTTACATCTATACCGACTCGAGATCAGCCATACTAGCCTTTCGATCTGGTTTACTTTCGAAAGAGGCGGCGGCCATAATCAGACACAGGCCACCTGATGCTTCGCATACTATCGCATGGTTCCCGGCGCACATGGGAAACAATGTACATCCCAGCAAACCCAACCCGAATGAACTAGTTCATGACCAAGCGCGAGGTCTCACATTCCGCGATGGTCCCGATGCGCTAGACAGTACGGGTTGTGAGCACGACTCCGACCCATTGCTTTCTTTTCACGAAATCGTTAAGCACTATCAGCTTGGGCGCAGGAAATTCCCCCTCCCACACCCCACGCTCACTAGACCCCAGTCTTCTACGCTCAGAATGTTACAGACGGGATCATTCCCGTCGAGAGGTCGATTTAGCCACTTTGCTCCAGACATCGACCCACACTGCCCTGAGTGCAATGCAGAGTATTGCTCGCTAGCACACATGCTCTGGCAATGTTCTGCGTTACGAAATGCGCCTTTTAATAAACAAGAGGACTGGGAGGAAGCCCTCAAAAGCGGCGATCCCCAGGAACAACTAAGGGCTGTCCAAAGGGCCCGCGAACGGGCGGAGGACCATGGTCTTCCGGTCCCAACGTGGGCGCGGCCCGCAACTGCGAGTTTGTAGTTCCTTTGGACCTTAATAAAGTTTGTTGACTGACTTTCTGACTGACTGACTTCCGATTTTTCCTGGCGGCAAGGGTTAACCGTGTGTGGCTCCCAACCTTGGGTAGACCATATTAGGTTATAGTGACGGCGTACTGCTGGCGTTGCGCAGACTTTTCACATGTTCTGCCACGTCCCCCTGTTGGGCTCCGTGGTGGGTGGTAGGCGCCGTTGCCGAACAAGCGACTTTTTCCATGGGACCCTTGAACCCCTCTTCCACCGATCGTGCCCCAAAAAGGGTACGCACCGATGCATCTGAATTCTTTTGGCCCAAAAACAACGACACTTTTCCGAAATACCACGTAATTCACTGTGAACAATCATCCGAAAAAGCTAGAGCCATTTCACCTTTTCTTGTTGCTAAGTGCTTGAAAGACACCATAGGAACGGTTATAAGGCCACAAGGATGGCAAGCGGGGACCTACTCCTCGAATTAAAAGACAAGGAACAGTACATTAATCTGTCACATCTGGTCGCGTTTGGAAACATCCCCGTCTCTGTGAGCGCGCACCGGACCATGAACACTGTCAAAGGTGTAGTCTCCGATGAGGACTGATTGGCCTCAGCGAGGAAGAACTATTAGATGGATGGAAAGATTCAAATGTCACTCCAGTCCAAAGGATCAAGATAAGGCGCGACAACACCGAAATACTGACCAAGCATTTGATACTTACTTTTGCCTCCAGCACACTACCCGAGGCCATAGAAACCGGCTACGTCAAGCTTGCTGTACGACCTTTCATACCAAACCCGCGGCGATGCTTTAAATGTCAAAGATTTGGTCACGCGTCTCAAAGCTGCCGAGGGCAGCTCACCTGTGCAAAATGCGGAACGACGGGTCATTCTGTTGATGACTGCGCCGGTGATGGGACTCACTGCGCGAACTGTGAAGGTGATCACCTGCGTACTCCAGGGCCTGCCCGGCCTGGAAGAAAGAGAAAGAAATACTCACGATAAAAGTAAAAGAAAACGTAACGTTCCGCGAAGCACGACAGCGAGTTTCATCGTCATTTCCAGCAAGAACGTCTTTTGCCGAAGTGGTGCGACGGGGGGCAGCACCACAACGGCCTATCGCGTTTGCCCGGACCGCTCGCAGCGTGCCGAGGGACAAACGCCACCCGCCCCCATGGTGGCAGCAGCGAAGGCTGCCCCGCCTACTCTGAATCTGACCACACCGGCGGCCACTACAAGCTCCGGCACCGTAGAGGCCAAGGAGAGCACATCGCCCTCCGGCTCGGTGGCGTCCAAGACTTCGTCACACCAGGCGAAGTCCCCACCTGCCAAGCCAGAGATGCCGGCGACTCCAGGGTCGTCGGGTCTCACGACCACGCCTCGCCAGGCGAGGTCGGACAAACAAGCCAGCAGCTCGCATACGCGGGCGTCCAGTGCCTCAAACGAGGCAATGGACACAACTCCGGTGCCTCTGGTACCGAAAGAGCGGCGTAGCTCCCTGGAGCGCGCTAAGAAAACCAAAAAGCCGATAATGGGGCCCGACGACGGCCCTGCTACTTGAGCTCTAAATCCCGACCTAAACAACACCCACTTCCTTCTCGTACACACAGCACTACCTGACATCCAATATGGAAGCACAAATTATACAATGGAACGTGAGAGGACTGCTTAGAAATCTCGACGATGTCCAAGAACTCTTACACAAACATACACCAAAGGTGCTGTGTGTACAAGAAACACACTCAAAATCCAAACACACGAACTTTCTACGCAGCTACATTATTTTCCGGAAGGACCGGGATGATGCCATCGCGCCATCCGGGGGTGTAGCGGTTATAGTTAATCAAGGAGTAGCATGCACACATTTACCACTTCGAACTTCCCTTGAGGCAGTGGCTGTTCGAGCGGTTCTTTTGAACAAACTCGTCACCATTTGCTCTCTCTATATACCTCCACATTACCAACTGCAAAAACATGAATTTCAGTCTTTAATAGATGAGCTCCCTGAACCTTACCTTGTACTTGGGGACTTTAATGCGCATAGCTGTCTATGGGGTGACTCCCGCTGCGATGCGCGAGGTCGTCTAATTGAACAGTTCCTTTTCTCTTCCGGCACGTGTCTCTTGAATAAAAAAGAGCCAACATACTATAGCCTTGCGAACAATACCTACTCGTCCATAGACCTCAGCATCACATCTCCATCACTTCTGCCCCTTCTAACATGGAAAGTCATTAATAATCCCTATGGAAGTGACCATTTTCCTATAGTTCTGAGCACCCCAATAGTTAATGAATGTCCTCCACAGGTTCCCAAATGGCAAATTGACAAAGCCGATTGGGAACAGTTTCGTAAAATGGCTCTTAAGTTGGACTAACATGCGTGCTTTAAGCATAGATGAAGCTGTAGACTACTTTACAGCTTTTTTGATTGATGCCGCAATGAAGTGTATCCCACAAACAGCTGGACTGCCGGCAAACGACGTGTGCCATGGTGGAACACGAGTGTCGAAACGCGCGCAAAAAACAAAATAAAGCATGGAGGCTGCTTCGGGACTCGCCGACAGCCGAGAATCTGGACAGTTTAAAAACATAAAGTCACAAGGCAGGAGAACTCGCCGACAGGCAAGAAGACAAAGTTGGCAGAAATTTTTATCGGGAATTAACTCATATACACAGGAGGCTAAAGTCTGGAACATGGTTAGTAGGGTAGCAGGCCGACAAGCACATTCACTTTCCTAGTAAACACACAAGGTGACAGCTTGGAAGACCAGGCGAACTTCCTAGGTGCACACTTCGAACAGGTGTCGAGCTCGTCACACTACACGGAAGCTTTCCAACGATACAAAACAAGAATCGAAAAAGAGAACTAGAGCGTAAATCCGCAAAACACGAAGCATACAATGAACCTTTCTGCATAGCTGAGCTACAAGCATCGCTTAATTGCTGCAATAATTCCGCCCCGGGCTCCGACCGTGTTTGTATGAAATGTTGAAACACCTGCCATTTGAAACACAAAAAACCTCCTTTCCCTATATAATGCTGTTTGGTTTTCCGGTGAGATCCCCTCGGCCTGGAAAGAAGCCATTATTATTCCTATTTAAAACAGGGCAAGGACGCATCATCTGTTACGAGCTACAGGCCCATTGCACTAACAAGCTGCCTGTGTAAACTTTTTGAAAAGATGATAAACCGCCGACTTATACATTTCCTTGAAGCAAACAAATCACTTGACCCGTACCAGTGCGGTTTTCGAGAGGGTAGATCTACATCTGACCACCTTATCCGTATCGAGGCACAAATTCGGGACGCTTTTGTTCACAAGCAGTTCTTCCTTTCGGTGTTCCTCGATATGGAAAAGGCCTACGACACCACATGGCGCTTTGGAATATTAAGAGACCTATCCCACTTAGGTGTCCGAGGAAAAATGTTGACCATAATCGAAAGCTATTTGTCCAATCGCACGTTCCGTGTTCGAGTGGGTAATGTCTTGTCCCGAACATTTGTCCAGGAAACTGGAGTGCCGCAAGGTGGTGTCCTGAGTTGCACACTCTTTATTATAAAATGAATTCCCTACGTCTGTGTATTCCACGGAATATGTTTTATTGCACATACGTCGACGACGTGCAGATCGGTTATAAATCTTGCAACCTTTCAATGTGCGAGCGGCAGGTGCAACTTGGTTTAAACAAGGTAACCAAATGGGCAGACGAGAACGGGTTTAGCCTTAACCCGCAAAAAAGTACTTGCATATTATTCTCAAGAAAGAGAGGCCTACATCCCGATCCAGACATTGATCTGCATGGTCAGCAGCTACCTGTGAAAACAGAGTATAAATTCCTCGGCGTAATTCTAGACACGAAACTAAGCTTCATATCACACATAAAGTATATAAAGAACAAGTGCATAAAAACCATGAATATTCTAAAGGTATTGTCACGCACTACGTGGGGTAGTGACAAGAAGTGTCTGATGACCTTTATAAAAGCCTTATACGCACGCGCCTAGATTATGGGGCGATAATATATCAGTCTGCGACACAAGCGCGTTGAAGATGCTTGACCCTGTCCACCACTCGGGCATTCGTATTTCTACGGGTGCTTTTCGCACCAGCCCGTGGAAAGCCTCTACGTCGAATCGAACGAGTGGTCGCTCCACCTGCAGCGATCTTACATGTCGTTTCTATACTATCTCAAAGTGAACGCAGACAACGAACACCCCTCACACACCACAATTAATGATATATCTAGTTCGGCCCTTTTCGACCACCGTCCTTCCGTGCGACAGCCCTACTCACTCCGTGTGAGGGGCTTGGCTGAGGAAACGGGTGTGCCACTTTTCGAACACTGTCTATTGGCTCCCGCTGCACAACTACCGCCGTGGCGGTGGCAGCTTATAGACTGCGATCTTTCTTTCATGGAAGTAACGAAACACGCGCCTATTGCACATATCCGTACATACTTCCTTGAACTACAACACAATACACTTGTGCAGAATTCTTTACAGACGCCTCAAAGTCCAATACTTCTGTGTCTTACGCAGCCGTTGGGCCATCCTTTACGGATTCCGGTATTCTGCACCCTGAATCAAGTATCTTCACGGCAAAAGCTTACGCGATACTTGCGGCCGTTAAACACATTGAACAATTAAAACTACAAAAGGCAGTGATTTACACAGATTCTCTAAGCGTGGTAAAAGCTTTAAAAACTCTGAAAAGACACAGAAACCCCGTCTTTGTCTCGCTGTATTCTCGCTTAAGCACGATCTACGCACTCGAACAACATGTCGTAGTGTGCTGGGTGCCAGGGCACCGCGAGATTCAAGGCAACGTGTTGGCGGACCAGCTAGCAGCATCCGCCCACGAAAACAGTCACAATACATCCTTAGCTATTCCCCCACTAGACTTAAAACACTTCCTGAAAAGAAAGCTCAGAGCATTTTGGCAGACCACATGGGATATGCATACACGAAATAAGCTACACGCTGTCAAACCGCATCTAGGTAATTGGCCGCCAATATCAAAATCACGCCACACAGAAGTTACACTCTGCAGACTTA
Source organism: Rhipicephalus sanguineus (assembly GCF_013339695.2). NCBI lineage: Eukaryota > Metazoa > Arthropoda > Arachnida > Ixodida > Ixodidae > Rhipicephalus > Rhipicephalus sanguineus. The sequence goes on from NC_051182.1 coordinate 59,646,754, forward strand.
GGATTGGTCACACATACAGTACACACACACACCTTCTGTCCGGTGGCGAACCACCTTTGTGTGACAGATGTGGGCAGCCACTCACTGTCCTTCACGTTCTCATCGAGTGCAAGGAACTCGATGCTATCAGAAAAAAACACTTTCATTACCCTACCGACAGCAATTTCCACTTCATCCTTCAATGTTCGTCGGTAGGGACCCGCTTTTTACATATCAGTCACTGTCTGCTTTTTTAAACGATGTACAGAGTTTCATGTCATATATCAAGGTGAACCGTAGCACGGCCTCTAAGCGGAGGTCGCTGCTGCGGGGAATACATTAAAGACAGCACTTGCCTCGCGGCCTTGGACTCAAGGGCATTGACGAGGCATTCGTGCTGATGTCATATCTTCAGTTTTATTCTTGCGACCACTTGTCATTCACTCCACTACACATATTTCACGTCACTCTCATGATTTTAATATATATATATATATATGTATATGTTTTACCGCCTTTAGCGCGAGGAATTTTAAAGCCCCTATACAGCTACTTAGCGCAACCATTGTTCTCATCCTTTGTCCCATGAACTGGCGCTCTTTGGCCATCAATTGGCCCTTGCGCCATTAAACACCACATATCATCATCATGCTGCAATAGATTATCAAATTCTTGTAACAATACAGCACCGAGACCGTAGTCGCTGGCGTCTGTTTGCAGCACGAAAGGCTTAAGTCGGGGAGCTTTAGAGATGCGGTCTCCGCAATTGCACTGGTGAGAGCTCTGAATGCATTTTTCTGATTTTCACCCCAACTCCAATTCACACCTTTCCGAACTAGTTGATTCAACGGTACGGTTAGCTCAGCACAACGTTGTATGAAAGCTCGATAAAACGCAATCATTCCAAGAAAACGCTGCAGACTTTTAACGTCGTGAGGGCACGGGCATTCGGCAATGGCACGAAGCTTTGCGTCATTAAGGCGAAGGTGACCGTCGTCAACGATAAAACCAAGAAAGTCAACCCTGGGGCACGCTGGCTGAACCTTTTTAGGGTTTACAGTGAGTCCTGCTTTCTGCATCTTTTGAAGAACGATGGAAAGATGTTCTAAATGTTCTTCGAAATTTCGCGAAAAGATGACAACATCATCCATATATGCCGTTGCGAACTTATAACGCGTGTCGTCGAGAACAATGTCCATGAGGCGTTGAAAGGAGCTAGGGGGATTCTTCAAGCCGAATGGCATGCGGACAAACTCGAAAAGCCCTTTATAGCATGTAAATGCGGTTTTAGGGATGTCGCTGGGTTCCACCTCGATTTGGAGGAAACCGCGAGAGCAATCGATTGTTGTAAACACTCGTGCGCTACCAAGGCTTGACAGTATTGATTCAATGGAGGGAAACGGAGATGCATCCCGAACTGTAGCCTCGCTTAAGCGTCTATAGTCTACGCACAGGCGTGCAGTGCCATCTTTATTCGTCGCTAGAACAATAGGAGACACCCAAGTGTTCTGTGACGGCATCACCACGCCGGTGTCAATCATCTCCTGTAGGGCAACATCCAGTAGTGCCCGCTTGTGGACGCTCAGTGGTCTGGGGTTGCAGCTCCAAGGGCGCGTGTCGCCTGTGTCAATGCGGTGACGCAAGACAGGAGTGTGGCCAGGTTTCTCCGTGAACATGGCTGCAAACGGCCCCAGTGCGCGCACGCGCTGTCGTTTCTGGGTATCCTGAAATTGACTTTTTTCGACGGTTTCGATTATCTTAGATGTCAATGCAGTGTTGCCGAGGAACGCGATCGAGGTATGCACGTGCTGAAGGGAAAATGACGCTGGGACGAATGACGCAATTTGCCTGCGCAGGTATTTCGGAAGCCGCCGCTTGCTAAATCCAAAACGACGTTCTCACGCGCGATAAAGTCTCGACCCAGTAGCATAGCTACTGCCAGTCTCGGGCAATAAATGAAACGCTGTCTACAGGTCATGCTCGCAAAGGAGAGATGGAGACGCACTGCAGCTCGTGCCGATATTAATGCTCGGTTAGCAGTTCTCAAGCGCGTGTTGCATTTGGCAAGTTTTACGTTGCGCATCTGGCACAGGCGAAAAATATATCCAATGAGAGAGACGCTGCCACCGGTGTCCAAGAGCGCGGGTATATCCGTGCGCAAAGCGTGTACCCTGATGTAGGGTATTTGACAAGAGCCAGCAGAGCCAGTACGTTCGACGCGGCAAACGGATAAAAGGTCGGTTTCCTCACCCTCGGTAGGTGTGGCCCTGGGCGATGTGGGGGAGCCGATTACCACCGCGGGCCATGGCCGTTTCCCTGGTTGGAAACGCGCCGGGTCGAAGGCGGCATGGGACACTCATTTCGGTAGTGTACACGCTGACCACATCTGTAGCATGAGCCAGCCTGGTTCATGTCTTCCTGATACCCTATCGCTGCCTGCGGCCTATAAGCGGCACCAGAGGGACCTCCGGCGTTCAGAGGATTTCGTTGCCGGTCTGAGGGAGCGGACCGGTTTGGGGGCAGGGCATCGTCAGTCGGGGAAGCTCTGGAAGTCCAGGACCCCTGCCACGGCGGAGAGTTTCCGCCAGTAGGGCCAAGAGAGCCGAGCTTTCTGTCCGGGCCCGCCAGGAAAGTTCGCGGCTGGGGACAGTGCGACGGCACTGTCCCAGTGTTTGTCTCCCTCCAGGCAAAGGCTGGCCCGAGAACAACGTCGGCAGGTGGTGGGGGCGTATAGTGCTGCTCCTAAAAGAGCGTCTCCGCAATCTGCCGAGCGAAGCCTGCAAGTTCCTCTAGGGAGGGAAATGAACGGCCAAAAATGTATGGCCTCAAGCGGGGATGGCAGTGCCGCAGAACGTGCGAAACCTTGACGGTCTCGGGAGTGGTGGGATCAGCCCGACGGAACAGCTCCTGCATTGCCCGAACAAACTGTCGCAGACCCTCGTCTGCATGTTGCGTGCGGGCATCCAGTTCACGCCAGATACGGTGGTCGTAGTCGACCGGCAGGAACTCAGCTCGGAATGCCGCGACAAACTGCTCCCACGATTGGAACGGGGGCTGGAGACGTCGCCATCGTTCCGCGGCACCTGTCAGGGCAACGGGCAGAACCTGCTGGAGCAAATGGAGCTCCGAGATGCCGTGAACGGACCTGTAAACGGAGAGGTCGTCGAAAAAATCAGTGACCGAAGCCCTGGCGGCTTGCCCGGTGAACGTTGGAAGATCCAACTTTGGCAGGGCCGCCGTGGGCTGCGTGCGTGCGAGAGCGTCGCGCACGGGAGCAAAAAAGGCAAAAAAGTCCGCGAGCCAAGCCCGGACGGTCTCGAGAAGAGGCACTGGTGGATCCCGAGATGATGAAGCAGTCCCGCCAGGTGATGGCTGCTGACTACCGGTTTCTGCCGCGCCATCACCTCCCGCATCGTCCACGACTCCAGGTCAGTCCGCATCGGTCCTCGTGGCTGCTCGGCGAGTCGAGCGGGTGTCCATGGAAAACAAATGTTTTTTTTCCCTTTTTTCCCTTTCTTAACCCTTCCGCCACCTTGTGGGATTCCACAGAACTGATTTCCAATTTCCGAAAACACATGTACTCACGCAGGACGAGGCTGCAAACAAGTTCTTGAAACACACCACAGCCGCTAACGAGAAAAACGAAAAAGACTCGCGACGAAAAACTAGGCCTACCACATGAGGACCTCGGTGTCCCTCTCTGAGAACTGCCAGCCGGCCTCATGTTACGGGCGCCAAATGTAGGCTCAGGGCCAAGGGTCGGCTGAAGCCCTCAGAAAGTACACAGAGGCAGAGCAAGGAAATACACCTTTACTGGGCGGAATCCCGGGCTCGACTGCAGGCCGCCGTTCCACCGTGAGCGCGCGGGCGCGTGCGCCCGAGCTACAAAGCCAGAGCGAAGGGCGATACCCACAACGTACAATACTGATTCCGTTATTGAGCAATATATGAGAGATAGATCCGCTTCAGGTGCACAATTGCAGATGTTGCTTGATATCGTTCTTCATTCGCGAACCACATAATAGTGAGCAACAGTGTTTCGCTTTCTGACAGTTTGCAACCTTCATGCATTTCGAAGAAAAGGTCCGCGCAAGAGGTTCTTCCGATGCGCCTTTCACAGATCTATAGAGATACGTTAGGAGCGGTGCTTTGTTTTTAACAGCACAACACAAGATTGGAAGCATCGAAATAAACTCACCCAGTCGTGCATGGTTCACGGGGCAGTGCCCGCAGTAGGAGCACCAGCCAACTTGATGTGGCACGCGTGGTTCCCCTGGCTGGCGGCTGTACGCGAGCAATCCCATGCACTCACACTCACGTCGCACTGACACACTTTGCACTCACACGTGCCACCATAACTGCACGCGCCTCTCTGAATGCCTTTGACGTCGGTCGAAGCAGCAGGGCCTGATCGGCACTGCCGAAACGTTGAAGCACGCCAATACGATCGCGGGACCGAATTCTCAACGAAAACAGAGAGACCACGCAAAGAGCGGGCGCAAAAGAGACGGACACCGCTCGACGCGCATGGGAGAGAGAACTGAAGGGGGGAATAAGTCAGCAGCGTGAGAGGCGATAAAAGGTGAAAACTTCCTTCGCACGTTGAGTTTGTACACGTCGCGGGCGTTCTTTGCGTGATAATTTTGCGTATTCACGGGTAAACAGAAACAAAGGCACGTCTACAATACGAACTTGTATACTTTAAACAAAAAAAGTCGGCAGATCCCACGCACTGTGGGAATCGATGTAATGCGAAGCAGCCAGCAAGGAGCTGCATACATCGCCTTGTTTGTTTTTGAGCCAAATGAAATCATTCATGCCATGGCATCTAGTCCACCATATATCGCATGTTTGCCATGCACGCATGCATGCACAATCTAGTGTACACCATGCCAATGAAACGCATATTCTGGTATATAAAGGCATGACCTGTCGTTTATGTTCATCACGCACTCGTGTCATGCCATACCAATTTTGGCATATATCACGTTAACAAAACGGCCGGAAGCGCACCATGACAGTGGCATGTAAATCATACCGTACATGACATGCATAACATGATTCGCATGTTAAGACCTCTCATTTATGGTCGTCATACAGTCACATCGCACAATACCAATTTTGGTGTATATCAAAGGAGCAAAATGGCCGCGAGTGCACCATGAGTAGAGCATGTAAATCATGCCATACATGACATGATTATTATGGTTTTTCATGTTACCACCTGTCACTAATGTTCATCACACAGTCACATCGCGCAATACCAGTTTTGGTGTATATATCAAGCTATCGAAACGGCCGCGAATGCACCATGAGCGTGGCATGTAAGTCATGACATACATGGCATGCATGTCATAGTTTTCATGTTACCACCTGTTATTCATGTTCTTCATACAGTCACATCGCGCAATACCAATTTTGGTGCATATCAATCTAGCGAAACGGCCACGAGTGCGCCATGAGCATGGCATGTAAATCATGACATACACAACCTGCATGCCATGATTTCCATGTTACCACCTCTCATTTACGTTGGTCATGCAGGCGCGTCGCGCAATACCAATTTTGGTGTGTCAAGCAAGCGAAACGGCACGAGTGCGTCATGAGCATGACATGTAAATCATGTCGTGCATGTCATGCATGCCATGATTTTCATGTTACCACGTCTCATTTACCGTCGTCGTACAGTCGCTTCGCGCAATAGCAATTTTGGTGTACATCGAGCTAGCGAAGCGGCCGCGAACGCATCATGAGCGTGGCAATTAAATCATGACATACATGACATGCATGTCATGGTTTTCATCTTACCAACTGTCATTCATGTTCTTCATACAGTCACATCGCGCAATACCAATTTTGGTGTATATCAATCTACTGAAACTGCCGCTAGCGCAGCATGAGCGTGGCATGCAAATCAGGTCGTACATGACTTGCATGTCATGATTTTCATGTTACCACGTGTCAGTTATGTTCGTCATATAGTCGTGCCGCGTAACACCAATTTTGGTGTGTATCACGCAAGCGAAACGGACGCGAATGCACCATGAGCGTGGCATGTAAATCATGACATACATGTCATGGATGTCATGGTTTTCGTGCTACCACCTGTTATTCATGTTCTTCATAAAGTCACATCGCACAATACCAATTTTGGTGTATATCAATCTAGCGAAACGGCCGCGAGTGCGCCATGAGCGTGGCATGTAAATCATGTCATACATGACATGCATATCATGATTTTCATGTTACCACGTGTCAGTTATGTTCGTCATACAGAAATGTCTCGTCATACCAGTTCTCGTATGTATCCCTCCATTTAAGCGGGCGCGAGCGCCCGAGACCATGTCATGTAAATCATGCTGCACATGCCATGCGCGTCATGATTTGCATGTTAGGACCTGTCATTATGTTCGCCATGAACTCTTGTCACGCCGTACCAATTTTGGTATATATGAAATTAACGGAACGGCCGCAAGAGCCCAAAGGCCGTGGAGTGTAAATCATGCTGATCATGACATGCGTGTCATGATTTTCATGATATGACCTGTCATTTATGTTCCTGATAAGGCCATGTTATGACACACCAATTTCGGTATACATCCGATTAACGGAACGGCCAGGGAGCCCAAAGGCCGTGGAATGTAAATCATGCTGTTCATGACATGCGTGTCATGATTTTCATGATGTGACCTGTCATTTATGTTCGTGATAAGGCCATGTTACGACACACCAATTTTGGTATACATCCGATTAACGGAACGGCCAGGGAGCCCAAAGGCCGTGGAATGTAAATCATGCTGTTCATGACATGCGTGTCATGATTTTCATGATATGACCTGTCATTTATGTTCGTGATAAGGCCATGTTATGACACACCAATTTTGGTATACATCCGATTAACGGAACGGCCAGGAGAGCACAAAGTCGTAGGCGGCTAGATAGATAGATAGATAGATAGATAGATAGATAGATAGATAGATAGATAGATAGATAGATAGATAGATAGATAGATAGATAGATAGATAGATAGATAGATAGATAGATAGATAGATACGCTCAAAGTCGCAGAAGTTCGCTAAGAAATGCTTCGCATTTAAAATGTTGCGAGGCGAACGAGGCAGCAGAGGCGACTGACGTAGCTCGCGGCACGGCCGTTGTGTTTCCCGCGCACGTGCTTCGCGCGTAATTAGATAGATCGGCCAAGGTCAGGGAGGCGCTGGTTGTATCTCGAGTTCACCGGCCGCATTCGGCGCCAACACAGGAAACACTACACGACGTCAACGTGGACTTCGAGCCTTGAGCACGCTCGCTCGGCGCTGTTGCTATAAGTTTCCCTCTCGCTTCTCGCCGCGGCGCCGATCTCAATTTCTCGCATAAAACAACGGGCCATACATAAGCGTTGCGTCCGCTCGAGGAATTTTCTCGTCAATAAACACCAGGCTCCATATAAGCGTTGTGTCCTCTTCCGGCCGCATATAGCGGGCCCAGCCCGCCATCGCAGTATTTGTCACGCTTAATGGCGATTGAAGGGCCGCTTATATGGTGTACCTTGTGGTGGAATAAAAATGGGCCGTTTATGTGCCGGACGTTATACGGGACTTGAATAACAGTGTATCATTTGTGTCGAGAGTGTTTGAAAACTTCGTGATGTCATGATGGCGCTTCAGAACAAGAACCGGAAACAGGTGCCGCGCTTCTCGCCGAGCTCCCGCTATTCAGCGGAAGCTGAAAGGGACAGTTCATTACATGAACACATCGAGAAGAGCCCCTCCGGCGAAGTGCTGTATCTTATTTCCAGACTCCCCATTCGAATTAAAAGACTAACGGCGGCGCGCCGCAATTATTGCGCGGCGGCGGCGGTGGCGTGATCTCTCTTGGGACTTCGGCGGCGGCGGCGCGGCGCAGCGGCGCACACCTCTACTATTGCATTAGTGCGAACATAGCTTTGAGTGCCCAGTGTACAACAGAGCATTATCAACAAGGTTTCCTGCATCAAATTAGCCTTTGGAGACCTCGACATTGTGTCTGCGTGCAATACCCAGACTTTAGTAGATAGTACGTGAACATTGCCCACAAGTGTTGCGGTCAAATCCTTGCACGGTACGAAGCTGCAGAGCGCTTGCATGCAGCCTATTCCAAGTGTCCTCATTCTTTGGATACATATGTACTTTTGATTGCTTCTGCGTGAATGAGAGCAGGTTCAACAAAAACGGGGGCCTTTATTGTGTGTTAATTGCAGATGTTTTTGTAAATGACTACAAACGTGACTACAGACATTGAAACTTTAATGGACTAAGTGTTGGTGTAGCTGCTATGTTCAAGAATGTGCGTGCTGTCCTACAGTCTGTTTTGCTGTAGTGGCTATTGATCTTATGTTGAATGTTTTATCCTAAATGGTTGCACATCTGCAGAAACCAACAATGTTGAACGAGTGTTGCACTTTAAAGCGTGTTTTCTGCAGGTGGAAATATGTAACCTTATGCCTCCTGGCTTGTGCAAACAATGCTTTTGCATATGTACATTGTACTTACATCTGTTCTAAAAATATTACCTCAACCGCCTGTCAACACACTGACATGTGTGTGCTGCATAGAGTGTGATATTACTTGTAGTGCCTTTTTATATCGGGATAAGTCTGTCGAATGGGGCACTGTCACTGATAAATGTGACAGAAGAACCAAAACAGGGCCTACTTGCAGATAGCTAGAATGTGCAGCACTCTACTAAGAGAGACAAACAACATAACCACAAGTGTACACAATCTTTCCCAAGTCGCTTTATGTGTGTTAGGTACACATACTGTTCAGTTCAGCTTGCATGCCTAGTGGAAACGTATTCATGCAACTTTCTTTACGTTTCGCATGTATCAGTGTCTGCACAACAGTGCAAATGTCGAGCACGGCTTATTTTTTTTTTTATGTTGGAAGGTTTGCCTTGTTCTTAAGCGCAAATATTTCTCGGTTACTTTCGTGCACCACATGTTTATGACCCATAAAACAATTGTTTTTAAAACGTTTTGGTACATGTACTTCTTTTAGCTACCTTCTGTATTGATTGGCCTGCTTCGGATATCTTTCGTTCAGTTTGTATTGCACTGTGTGTCTTTGAAAACGTCCGTATTACAAAACAAAGCATTTCTCCATTGTTTTGTGCTTGTCTTATATGTTTCGTGTTTACTCAATAGCGTGTATGCACGTGATCTGAAAAACAAAACAAAACAAAAAACATCCTCGCTAAACATTGCCTCAGTGCAAATGAGCGCAATATACGAGCGGGGGGGGGGGGACACTAGCACGCACTGCACCACGTCAGAACTTTTAAACTTTCGCGCGCTTTAAACCAAGACCGGAAACTCGCTGCAACATGTCCTAAAAAAATTTTACGCGCACGGAACCAAAACCGAAACTCGCGAAGTATCATAAGCGACCACTTGGTGTCCCACTGCACTTCAGGAGAGGGGGTAGCCCTCCCTCCACTCTAATTCGGCTGCATGGCTCTATGGAAGTGTCCGCTTTTTACCAAGTTTCCCTTTCTCTATGACTGCACCGAATGCACATCGAAGGCGTATAGCTGCGCGCGCGTCGGCGCCAGTGTGTCTGCCACGGCTACGACGCCACTCCTCCCGAACACGCAGACCAGCAGCGGCGAGTCGCGCGCGGCAGTGGCGGAGAGCGCGTGAGATCTCGGTGGCAGAGAGCGCGGAGAGAGGTGAGCCAGCTGTGTGACATCACTGATCCTCGCGCATGCGCACCATCGCTCATGAGGATCCACACGAAATCGGCTGCGGCTAGGCATGTGTAGCTAACGCTACAAAAGAACGTTAGCGAGCATGAGCGTGCGATCTCAGCGGTGCGTAGCACTGACGCGCTCGTACCGGTTCAGCCAGGCGTCAACGTCGGTAGTACCATCTTCAGAGAAAGTGCCCGGATCCCGGGGGGGGGGCGAGAACGTGACGTAGGTTGTGGCTGGGGCTGAAGGGGTCGGCGGTGACGAAGCTCCGGCAGGCGAAGTCGGTGAGGGGTCGCCGGTGTTGCAACCGCTGCGCGTCTTCATGGAGGTCCGGCAATCGTCCACCTCCACCAATATTGTTACGGGTAGCTTGTTTTATAACAATTTACAATGCACAGCGCAGGGTTGACAAGATAGCGGCAGTCCAGCAACAACCAGAAAAGCGACGTCGTCTTTCCCCTCTTTCGTGCAGCCACCCGGCGGCGGCTGTTTAGTATCAATATTTTCAATAGGGTAAGCTTCATTTCACGAAGCCACCGCTTACGAATGAGCCACCTGTGACAAAGTCCCAGCGAATAGAAGTAACATTTCATTGGCTTCGATTAAGGCATACGTACAGTGAAGTGCAAAATTCTACAGAACACGGGAGCACATGCCAAAATCGATCGCTGCGCTTTACGACGGTGTCAAAACTAACTTCGCTGAAAGTGTGTACTGCGCATGCCCGTCCTCTTCTACCGTCCAGTTTGCTGGCTCGGTTAAAACGCAGTACAATGGAACATGGGATGGATCGCCAGGTATCACATCGCCGTCGGCGTGAAAGAGCGAGAGGGACCATACCGTGTCGATGAAACCATCAGAAGGCACAGGGATGCAGTTTGGCACGGGCTCCTGTGGTCTTCCGAATTGTGCACTCTACTGTACGATCGCACACTCACTTGTGAAAATCCATGTGAAAACCCACATGTATATACATGTGGATTTTCACCGCTTTCGCGAAATATAAATAAAATTACATAAAGTATGTGTGACCCCGTTTCGAGCGGTTCTTATCGGATGATATTCGTTGCTACTAACATGTTCACTCCAAAAAAAGGGAATAGCGACCCACAAAATGAACACATCAAGGCTAATGCAGCAAGATAGGAATCTCAACTGCGACCTAAAATAAGCATCTGTGGCTTCGTATGGCAGGAAACGCACTCCAGTTGTGCTGCCATGAGCCCAGTAATGCTCGTCTGACATTCAGAGTTTTAGTACAGTCACCGGTCGGCTCGCCACGGCAGAGGCAATATAGAACATGTACATCATGCTGTTGCTGCTAGCGTCGTCCTTTTACTTGTGAGTACACTGTCATTGTCATCATGGCTCAAAATCATATCGACTGCCTCAGGATCAGCTCATCCAACAATCTCCAATATTTCAACTGTGTTGTCTACTCTGTATCTCGTCAACTCACTCTATTCTAGGGCAAGTTATTTAAGGATCTTGCCGCATCTAATGTAAATATCTGATGCCCACACCGCGTTCCCGCTCGCTTCCTAGTGAAACTTTTACCATAACAGATAAACAGCTATCTGCTGTGCGCGTTATATCATTTGTGCTCATGCCCCGTTTAATGCCACAGTTATCATGTGCGTTTGACGCAAGCGTAAGTCGCTTAGAAAACACGTACGTGGCTTCTTTTAAATGGTTGCCCTAATTTTGTTTATCTCAACGTCTCATTTCTATTTACGCTCAATAACTTTGCGAGATAGGCTATCGGAAAAATAAAGAAGCTTTCAGGTAAGAGGGAATATTATCCGTGCGTGAATAAACTATAAGGCGATCCAGGTGCCAGCTATCCAGGCACTTTTGTAGAAACAACAATCACTTCACCGCTAAAAAAAAAAGACTTTTCCTTTCCTTGAACGTTTTGTCCGGCTAGCGAAAGAAAACGAGGACTCAAGCCAGGAAGGAACAAACGACCGCGCTCACTTGCAACGCCTTTTTGTACTTGCCCATTATGATGTTCACGCAGTACCAACTCGTCCAAATATACAGTTGTCTGCAGTCCACTGACTCATTGGCGCGACGCGAATGTGATAACGACAGCCCGCGCAATAAATGTTACATTAGGGTGGCAAACTGGGGCCCACTGACGACGGGACGGTGGAACCACTGCCAATTATGGGCTGAGCAACCACCGGTATATCGAAAAGAATGGTACATACGGGAATAACTGTATTCAGCGCAGCGCACACTCAAAAATACGTATTACCCGCAGAAAGGTACCATATTGAAACGATCACATCGCACGCGTTGTTACTGCAGGCGGTGACGCTTTTTGGCAAATGGGTGATCTTACAGCCATCTAGGATGACGGAATGTAGGAGCCATATCTAGAACGTGAAGGCAATTTGGTCGCCAAGAAAAATATTTTCATAGAAAACGAAAAAACAAGCAAAGCACGGGACAAAAGGACAGAGACGGACCAGCGCAGGGTCCGTCTGTGTCCTTTTGTCCTGCGCTTCGCGCTGTTTCTTCGTTTTCTATGAACACGTACCGACCGGCCCAAGTAATCGCTTTAGTCCAAAAATATTTATCTTAGCAAAACCACTTTTTGGTGGTTTTAGATTCGGACAGACCTGCCTTGTTTTTTTTTCGCGATTTTTTAAAGTTCTCAGCAACATTTACAGCGCTTTACCACCAGCTCCTTTAATCCATGTTCCTAGAGGGTGGCCGCCTAGGAATTGAAGCAGTTGACCACATAGCGCTTATTTCTTTTTTTTTTTTCGTTTCAGTGAAGAAGAACAGGGAGACTGCTATAACTGGCTCTTTTTTTTGTTTCTGTAGTAGTTTAGTATATAAGCGGCTCATGACCTTAATTACGTAGGAAAATAAGTTTACGTATAGCAATCCGAAAACGGTCGTCCATTTCAGATTCTTCGCTCTCTGTCTAGGTTAGTAAGCATTTTGAGTAGCCGCCTCGTAATCAATTTGCAATATCTGAAAAATTTTGCTATCATAGACGTTGAAAAAACATTGGAGCGTCGAAGAAAATCAAACATATTGTTCAGAACGCTAGTCGTCACACCCGCCACGGTGGTCTAGTGGTACTGCAGAATCGCAGAATCGTACTGCAGAATCGCAGGTCGCGGGATCGAATTCCTGCCGCGGCGGCCTCATTTTCGATGAAGGCGAAAATGCTCGTGTACTAAGATACAGGCGAACATGAAAGAAGCCCAGGTGGTCGAAATTCCGGAGTCCTCCCCTACGGCTTCTCTCATAATCATATAGTGGTTTTGGGACGTTAAACTCCATCAGTACATAATTATAATCTAATCGTCGGACAAAAGCAATTCTTGGTACCTTTGTCGAACACTCGTCAGCCTGGATGCTGTGCCCACCGCACCGCTCTTCATAATGCGCACTTTTGTGGCAAAATACTGGTCATGACCTCATTGCGTAATTGCTCCTTCAATCATTGCTTTACGTCTATCAACTAGACAACTCTTTAACTTTCGGCAGCTAACGGAAGTGACTCATTGCAATTGACGAAAGTGCAATTGGCGGAAGTGGCGAATTCCGCGGACATATCAGCTAACAACTGCTGGTTCCCAGCAATACGTCCACTGCCTTCTGAAGCACTCAATAGATGGCTCTGTATAGATGGCAATAGATGGCTTGCTGTGGCTCTCCAATTGTAAAATATATCAAATTGCCCTTACTTTTCGTATATGGCTTATTCTAGTGCTAGTCCGTAATGGCCAATAAGAGTGGCTGTTCCTTTCGCGCCTTTTCTCTCACGCTCTAACCGTCCCGTCCCTCGCACTTTATGTTCCCGTCCTAATAAACCCGCGAAAGAATATCTCAAGACCACTGCTCTTTCTTTTTTTATTTTATGGGCGTGTTTCTTTCCTGGCACTCTTGTACGTCGCTAGCCTCTTTGACCGCGTTACGTTGAAAAAATGACAGGAGGAAACCGATGGGCGATCGGCTGCATATCTCGCTAGGCTAGATCCGCCAGCAACCGACAACGCCCTCCTCCTCCTCCTCTTTGACCATGCGGTGTGGATAATGACTGACTGATCATATAAAATTGCATTTTTTCAGTTGGCGCCGCTGGAGGTTCTCTCTCTTCAAACGTCTAGGTATTCCTGGACCCCATCCAAGCCTCATATGTGGTAACATCTCCGAAATTAAAGCAAAGGTATCTGCGTAGCATACAATTGCGCTGTTGCTTGTTTCAATAGGATTTAATTCACTGGTCGTGAAGGAACGGCTAGCAAGAACGCCTTCGCTAACTTCTCATTTACCACAACATGGCTGGACTGGACAGGCGCACGGGCGTTCCTTCATAAGAAGAAACGCCCGCGCGCATCTCCAGTCCGGCCGTGACCAGATAAGAAATCGAACATTATATTTAAGAGATGTTATTAAGGCGGCGACCCAGCCTGCACTACACAGGCTTTTACAAACGCCAGCATGCACAGTATATAAAGTCTATCACTCAGCAGTTATTAGTTCAGCTATGTACTCGAGCAATCAAATAATTTGAGACGTCTTAACGCATGCAAAAGAGGGAGCAGGGAATGGCAAGGAGGTTGAAAAGATGTGAATTTCTAATTTGATAGCTTGCAGCGGTATGGGGAAACAGTGGTTCAAAACTGGACCAAGAGACCAAGCGATAGAGAGAGATGAAAAATTTCGACAGCTACCATGTACTATGAGTACCTAGGCCAGGGGCTCAAAAAGGCGGCCTACGGCCCGTATCTGACTGTTTTTGTTGCATATGTTTTTTAATTTTCTTAATAGCTTTCTTCGAGAGCTACACAGGATGACAGGAGTAAAGCATTGTTGTCGTGAGGCATCCCCTGCCGTCACCATGTGTTGATGCATAATCGCGAAACAACGCTCTGTCAGAATCGGCCACCAGGTTTTTGGTCATATTGGAGGTCGGTATCGTCGTGTGGTTGGAATCCTGGCGCCAAATCTCCTACAAAAATGACCTGTATATGAGATGTGGGAAAGCTTACCTTTCAAACGGCAAAGTGTTCTGACAATTTGTACAAACTGCCCCCCCCCCCTCCCGTTGCTACCTTCTTCACCATCCCGGACCTTGCAAGACTAAATTGCGGGACTACGGCCCCGATGTCTGAGTTGGGTTTGAGACCCCTGTGCTAGGCTATGCGAAGATTCAGACAGTAACTGTGTATCTTGCATTGTTTGGCATTGAGTCAAGCGCGGTACGACGAGAGTCGACGTGTTTTTCGTGAATTGAATAGCTCTGTGCGTGAAGAGGGTTTCCCAATCGGTGCGCCAGGTAGCAGGGTAGCTTCTAGTCCTGCGTAACATCGGCGCTCACGATCGAGAGAAGATGCCAGTTTCATCCGCCACAGTTACTAGAAGCAACAAAAAGTTACACATTCGTCTCGCCGGCGAAGCAATCAAGGCAATAGCAAAAATACAAATGCTTGTGCAAAGTGAGGCTAGCAGGAAACTCTTTCAGAATTCAGCGTGACATAACTCAACAAAACGCCGGCGTAAGCGTACGCAGCCGCTGCAGTGATGGAAGCAACCTTCGTGCTGTCTATCACTTCGTCATAAGCCTAGAGGGGAGGACAGCAGGTACAAACGAGTGTCCCGTCTGCTGATCCCTGTAAAGGTTAAGCGCGCACGACTGTTTCTGCCAGTGCCACGCAGTTACCCACTCATCTCCCCCCCCCCCTCTACACGCATACACACATTTGACTAAATTGGCGTTCTTCGTGCCGGGAAACAACCCTTGCGTTTTCCCGCCCCCCGCACATGAAACATGCGACGCGCGGGGCGATGTAATTGACTTGGGCTTCACAAGCAAACTGATTGTGGCGCTGACGCTGACGGAAAACACGAGCCGGGAATATCCATATAATTGCTATGGCACTAGCACGTCTTTCTAATTCAGCGCCACTTCTCCAACATTTCCAAACCTCTTGTGGCGCTGCGATCGGTAACCGGCAATATGTGGAGTTAAAAGCGCTGCGCGTGGCTGCCCAGAAGTGGTGGAATGCCTGCTTCCTACTCTAAAGACCCGGGTTTGAGTTCCAGCTATACATGGTTTTTTTTGCATAACTTTTGTCGTTTCTTTAAACTCACTTCTGTTCCTACGTACTGCCACAAAAAGTCACGCGAATTGTAAAAAAAATTAGAAGGAATTTCACAGGAAACGTAAATGTTTTTAGCGCTACCACATGGGATTCATCTGAAACATCAAGAATTGTATGGCTTCCGAGATTGTTTGCGAATGCGAGACTGAGACGCACACCTATTCTTTGAAGAACTCACAGAAGTTTTGTATACCCCGTCATGGCGCTCAGGAGGCTTCTGCGCAGGCTGCATTGTTCTGCGAAGGGAAGAGAACATAGAGCGACCCCATATAGCAGTCTACCGATCGCAGCACCACAAGCGGCTTTACCCCCTTTGCGCTTCACTTTCGATGCATTAGTGGTGCGGCCGTTCCGAGCACTCCCCTTGGTTCTAGAACACTCTAGCCATAGTAAGCCCGGGCAGTAGAATCTACGCTCGCGCTCGCTTCAGCGAAGACAGCGTTTCCGCGACCATGCAGAGCTCGCATGGTCATTGCTAATGATTGGCAGGAGCGAGTCGCCAACCTGTTGATGTGCGCCATGTCGCAAGCAAACGGGAGTTCACGTCGAGGACGGGTCAAAAAAAGATTGGCGGCGTATCTGCGTGCTTCGCTGCAAATGTCGTGTAAAGACGATAGAAGAGGCGCTGCGTGAGATATGGACGCCATCTGGCAATACGTCGGGAAACATTAGTGCTGTGTTGCGGGCTGGTAGTCCCGGCGCAGCAGCAGGCGAAGACCGGCGGTGATCAACGCGACCGGCGGGGACGACAGCCAACCCGAACACGCCGTTTGGCGCGAAGCGCTGAAGCAGAAGAAACGTCCGCACTCAACGAGTGCTCTCCACACACTCTTGTATTTACACGTTGCCAGGGTAAAACAGGAATGCCAGAGCGGCGCCCCATGGCATTCGTACAGTGCAATACAGAACCGAAACCGAAACAACAATGAGCTCGTGGAGAGGGAACGGAGGAAGGCAAGTTTCAGCGCAGTCGCATTTTCAGCGCAGCTTAAGAAACCAGAGTCTTTAGAATTACGTATGTATGCATTTTCTATTAAAGGAACACACCACATAATACTTACCTAGTGATGTTGCGCCTCAGATATGCGTAATGTTTGCTTTTTGATCGACAATGTACACAAGTATGAACCTAGTCAGCCGTTCAAGATGGCTGGTCCTTGGGCAAGTGGTTCAACTTTGGCCGAGTGGCTGAATCGAGTGGCGTGCCGACAAACAGAAAGACAGACCAAAATTTCTTCGTTTAAGTATCCCAAGAAAGACTTAAAACTATCCTGCTCAGCACTTGCGCTTACCACGCGGGTTTATCCCCGCGTGTATTGTAATTCGTACTCGTCCTTCATTGCAAATCCTTACATACTGGAGGAAAATGATTTTGCGACTTAACGTGACGATGGACTTTACTCGCTGGAAAGAACTACACGAAATGTGTTTGATCATTGAGACACTTCAACCTCGCCGATGCAATCTACTTGCCAAACGCTGCGCAAAACTAGCATTTTTGGTGTAGCATCACCACACCGGCCATGCAATCTGAAGTCGGACGTCGTCAGCTCCGCTGCTACATATGTGACGAGGCTCCTGAATACGGGCCATTGGCCGTTCTTCAAGTGAGAAAAGTATCGTGGGTTGTGCAATGATGACGATTGTCAGTATCCAAGGTACAGTGAAGGTAAGGCGAGGCCTTAGCGAGAGAGTGCAAAGTAATGCAAAGCTAGGCAAAGTAGAGCACGGCTTGTCAAGGTGTAAAGGAGTTAAAGGGGCCCTGCAACACTTTTTCAGCATGGTTAGAAAACGCAGCCGATCGGTAGTCGAGGCTCCCGAGAATACCCGAACCAAACATGAAAGCGCAGCACGCGGCCTGGGATTGACAATAAATTCTCAAAGTCAGCTAAAATCGCTTCCTCTTCTCTCGACAAATGACGTTATTGGCTTAAGTCACTGAGTCACTGGCACAGGTCCCACGCCAGTGGCTGATTTGAACATGTCCGTGCGGTAGTTTAGTTAGCTTTCGTGTTATACCGATTCCTATGACGGAGGGATCATCATGCTTTTAGTGGAACGGAGATGAGCTTACTGTCTGTTGTCTACAAACTGGTTACGAAGATAGCAGCTAAAAGAATTAAGACAACATTAGAATTCAATCAACCAAAAGTCCAAGCAGGATTTCGTGCAGGCTACTCGACAATAGACCATATTCACACTATAATCAGGTGATACATAAATGTGCGAAAATGTAAGGTATGAACATCTTCACGTTGCCGTCTTGACATGTGAAGTTAGGCGAACTTCACATGTGAAGATATGCCAAGTACCACATCTTAAACAATATACGTCAGATTATTCTCTCTTCTATTCAAGACAGGAATTCATTGCGGCAGTCTGAGCATCAATGTCAGTTCCGCTCGCTTATGTATTTTTCACATTTTCTGCTGTCATTATTTGGTAACCGCCTTTTCGACAACATTTCGCCCACTATTACTGGCACAAATATTGCGTCACATTTATCAACATTTCTACACACGCTGAACGAACCGTGTAAGGCAGCCAGTCATCTTCCTTCACACATTCGAAGCTAACAAAGGGTTTTATTCTGTACTTTCCAGGGCGCAGCACTTGCTTTTTCGGATTGGACAGAAAAATATGGTGATATTGTTGGGTAAGTTCAACTTCTGGCACCTGTGAAGCCGACGGAACCGCCCACGTGAAGTTAAGGCTCGTTTGCTGTATCGGTTCCATGCAATCCTCCATTTTTCAGGTGGCTGCACTGACTAAGCAACGACACGCAAACACAAAATGTAAAACCGAATGCTCAAGCCCCCCCCCCCCCCACGTCGTTTTTAAGGCCTCTTGTGCATACTTTTTTGCACACATAAAACTACATGATGTCGTTGAAAACCGCATGTGTGTACATCATCTGGTCCTCAACGGCCAAAGCCCAAGCAATATATATATATATCGTCATGTTGGAGAGACAGATGTGAGGCAGCAACGCGACTGCGGACGCGATAATAGGCCGACACTAGCTGTGAGCCCGCACGTGGATGAGATAGAAATGTTTTACACATATGTCAAGTTCATTGCCCATATATTTATGGCTTACTACGAGAACAGCCGCGGGGAAAATACAAAAAATGCTAACCTCGCGACCCAAAATCCTGATGTAGTGATTTCGTGGGACAGCCTTTTCTGGAATATTCTGCTCTAACTATTCATCCGGCCTGCAGATCAGTGTTTCAATAATTCTAGCACTGCACATCACCCGACAGCGTCAAATATCCTTTAAGCAGCGAGCGCGCTTGCGCAGCATCGGAGCCAAGTAGATGCTGACGCCATACTCGATAGTTTTGTAGTAAAAATACCTAAGGGATCATAGTGAATGAAAGCACGGTTAAATATGGTATGTTATTTTAGCTTACATGATTTGATTGTGTGAATTATATGCAATAAATTAACACAGATTAATTTCCTCTTCAATTTTCTTCCTCATCTTCTTATCATATGCTGTACCATGGTTTGTCTGTTGCTTCGCACTGGCTTTTATATGCATTTATTTATTCGTACTTATTTCTGTTTCGTCTTACATACGGTTTTTGTGTATTTTCACAACGGCCAGAAAGCAAACCGTTGCTTTCTGGTTATTGTGAACATGCACAAGCAGAAATGTATTGTGGCTGTGCAGGTTCTACAATGGTGCTGCTCCATTCATTTTGGTAAAAGACGTCGACCTCTTGAAGAAGGTGCTTGTCGAAGACTTCCATGCGTTTTCAGACAGAGGGGTACGTGATTTTTCTAATTTGAAATAGTGCATTCTGTTTACGTTATGATATCATCCCCTCCGTTGCAGCAGAATGTAGAAACAAAAAGTAAGTGAAAGTGAAGGAAATTAAACGAAGCCTGTGATGTCAATTACCATCTCCGTGTTTTGGTTGTTGTCGCACCGTCTTTTAATATATGCAAACACGCTTGCCACCGTCCAGAATGTAAGCTGCTGTCAAAGATTTGGCAGCAGCTTACACATTAGAACAGGAAAAGGCGGGCAAAATATAACATGAATAGAAGACAGGAACGATCAGTGAGTGAAAACATACGTGAAAATCAGAAGCAAGCATAATGTGCAGTCGTTCTGTCGAGTTTTGTTCAAAGGCAGCGTCTTGTATTTTCTCGTCACTATCGGTGCAGGTCATGCTGCACCTTGCATTTTCTGGGCATGAAATGGTCGTAGTTTAGGGACCCTTCCACTACCATGGGAATCCAGCC